>NW_010287706.1:89889-96016 GCF_000700745.2 Antrostomus carolinensis
GCAAAGGACAGGAGTCACCTTCTCCCTCAGGGCTGCCAGACCAGCTCATGTAGGTATTCCTCAACCTGCTGTGATAGTACATGCTACATCACTTTCTCCAGGAGGCATCTCTCATCCTGTCAGCTAGTGGTCACCTGGGCAGCTCTACCTGGTCAAAGTCCTCCTAACAGACCTCTTGCACAACTCAAATACCAGGGAAAAGGAAGAGAAAAGGAAGGCACTTCCCACCACCGACACCCCCAGCAAGACAGTCACAGCACACACTGAATGCTCCCATGGCCATTATTCCTCTTATAGTCCTCTTTGCAATGCAGAAGCAGGAAAGCTGTGCTCATATGTACAGTCCAGGGCAGCCCGCAGGTCCCAGCACCCTTGTCCACAGCAGGCAACATGCCACTCGACCTCTGCAAACAGTCACTCATCACCTCCCAAACCCAGAAGTCAAGTGCTGGGAATCACAGTGCTTACATCTCCTCCCAACTGTCCCCTCTTGACTAGCTTCCTTGCAGAAGGCAGGGATAATTGCTTTCTACCTCCAAGAGGATAAGCACATTAAAACCTTTGGAGAGGCTCGGATTCTGCACTGACCAAAGCTATAGCAAATAACAAAACTGAGACTGTAAGAGATGCAATAGGTCAAAGAGACAACTAAAAGGGTAAAAAAATCCCTCGAGAGACCTGAGCTTCGGAAGGGCCAGTGCTCAAGTTTGCCAATACAGCTGGCTGTGAAAGCAACTGGGGCAGCAAATGCTTTCACCTCAGCAAAACCTGTCACCTCAATGTCTAGCTGGTCACAGAGCAGAGTGAAGGACAGGCACGATGTGAATACAGAGGACGATCCATCTCTTTATTCTGCCTGTGCCAAAACACAGGGACATCTTAAGAACAAAATATATTTTCAAAGGAAAAAAGAATTCTCCGCTAGCTTTTAAAATATGCAGCAATTTTACAGTAGAGATCAAAGAAAATGAGTTTAGTAAAGAGGAAGTCATAAAAAGGAATTGTTCATTCCAATGCAATCATTAACACAGTATTTCTGCAACATTCTCTGAATCAAGAAAAATCCCTAGCTCAAGTCCATCCTGGTTGAAATGAGGCCCCATCTCTCAACAGCACTTATGGACAGCAAGAAAGGTGCACTTACGACAGATATTTTAATCCTGTGTTTAGATGTTTTACTAGAAGCACAATATTTTCTTTTTTTATTTTAAAACCTTTTTAATGTTTAGTTGGCTGAGTATCTGCTGAAGAGCTGTACTGAATACTCTTTCCTCCATAGAAGTTGGCACTTAATAACTAGGAAATTCAGTGCTTCTAAAAAGCAGTCAATCTATGTGCATTTTTTTTACATCTCATTTTGCCCTTGAACCACGTACAGATTTAGATTTATTTCCTAAAGAGGAAGTGAAAATATATTAAAAAAAAAATTGCCAAAAAGGTTTATTTTCTTTTTATTCTGAGGCAGGGTCTCACTTCCCTGACACCCCTGAGCAATGTTTAAAGTTCATGTCTATTCAAGAATATACATACTGCACACTTACCATTAAAAATGTAGCTCCAAGTCAGAAAGACTGGGGTGGTGGGGGGCGGGGGGGGTAGGAATCTAACAGCCCTGCTTCTGCTCAAGAACCTAAGGTCCAACACTATCGCTCAGCTGAGCAATCTCAGCTGGACTTTCCCAGGTCAAGGGCTCTGTGCTTGCTAGAAACAAGGATCCCTGCAGAAGCAGCACAGAAATCCTCGGAACAATGAAGTGTAAACCGGTGAGATCAGAGAGCAAGGCACCACATAACAAACTGTCCTGGCTTTGCAATTTAAGCCAAATTTTATGAAATCCTGCTCCCACCTCTTCCCTGATCCTAAGCCTGCTGAAAACCACTTTGTATTTTAGTGCAAAAACTAAGTGTTTCTTTACAGGTGAGGTTTTGCTTTCGTATTTAACAGAAAGAGAACAGCAGACATGGAGATGGACTGTATACTGGAGCTAAAAAGTTAGGTAACACTGGGAGAGTTAACAGTGGAGGGGGAAGAAGCTGTCAGAGAAGCTCACTAACTCTTCCCTTTCTCCCATGGCACCTGCCAGTTTACCCATCTGTAAACTGATGTGCAAATAGTTGCTTTATACATCAAATTATGGTGTCGATACTTACAACACTATAAGCAGATGGTCTGTCAGTGGCTCTGTTTAAGATAGTTTGTCTGTTTTCCACTATTTATTGCAATTTTTAAGATATGCTTCAAAAGGAAACAGGTGTATCTTGGAGTCAATCTTTGCTACTGTTTATTTCCCTTTTTTAAACATAAGTCATCAGGCAGCAATGCTTTTAGTCATATGCTTAAAAGTGCTGTGTTTCAAATGTTGTTTTACTGTCAAAAGGATAGTAGTTTCCATTTTAAAGCCATGATTGAGTCATTCTAAACCTCTTGAAAAGCCATACATCACACATCAGACTGATCCCAAAAAGACCATTAGACGTGAGCTGTCCTTCCTCATACCAGTAATTCCACTGCAGTAAATTTAAAAAGTTAATGGGATTACTCCTGTGAGTAAAATAAACACACAGCACTGAGGCTAGCTCTGCTATCACGCAAAGCACACAGAGAACCATTCCAATACATGAAATTAAGAACAGATACTTCTTCAAAGCCTTCTTACAAAGCACTGTGAGCAGACTGAAATGTGTCCAAACTTACCTGTTCTGCATACACAAGGTATATGCATGCTAGCAGTACTTAATACCTACAGAATTACACAAATGCAATAGCTGTGTGAATGCATGGCATATGAAGCCAAGCTACTAAGAGCAACCTAATAAGGAAAATGTTCTTTCTGATCGTGTGTATTTTTACCCAAAGCATTAGACTAATTGAAATATACTGATATGAAAATTAAGACTATTTTTACACCTGCTTCTCCTAAGTACACAAACAAAATTCCTTGAAAAAGACTTAATTCACTGACTAAAGATAAATATTATGATGTTATACCTAAGTATGCGTTTATCTAGTGTGCCATGACACTGAAATTATATATCAGTACAAAACAACACACACACAAGTCAACACACTGAGAACAGGTAGGCTCATTCCAGGCTCTGGAATGAATAATCTGCAAATTACAACCTTCCTTCATTTTTCCCTGCACAGACCCACCCCTTTAATTGTACTCATTTATTTATTCATTCATTCAAATTAAAAATTATACATTAAGATAAAGTGAGCTTCAAAAAACCCTGGAAGAATTAAGAGGAAGAAGACCAAACACAGGAGCTTGTTACTAAAGAACATCCTTCTAGTCTTAAAATAAATACAACACATTACAAAGTCAGACTCATTTTGTCTTTCTCACCTTTGTCTCACCTTCAGTCAATGTCATTATTTCAAACTGTATTTCTTTTGATTTGTTTAACAATATACTTCATTGTTACAGCACTGCCTCATCAGCACTTATTTCTGCTGAAAAGCCCTAAAATGAAACATATTTTGTATTTTATGATAATTATGCAAGTATGTTGTGGAGTTACTGTGTTACAAGCAATCAAATGTAATGTACTCCATTCTTTTAATTTTCCCGCATGACACTTTTTGAGGTTATCTGGGTGATGTCCAAATGAGACCTGCAAACCAATCCAAATCCACAGGCGATGCATAACAAATCATAAAGTTTAGGGTGGAGGGGAGGTCTTTAAGCAATTCCTTCATTCATTCTGGGTTTGACATAATTTATGTAAGCCAATTCCCAAACCTTAGTACTTAAACCAGAAAGATTTAGTACAGATGCATTTTTAAACTACAAGAAGCCCAGCTGCACACTGCAGGGCTGCCTCTCACACCCTATTATCATAGGGAAAGCATTTTAAAGTAATAATGTTTTTCTGAAATACCAGCACTTCAAAATTGTGTAACACTTTTGGTATATTCTGGATTATTTTTTTTTTTTTTTTAGTAATTTCTGAATTTATGAAAATAGTCAAAGGGAAAACGGAAATCTCTGGTTCTAATCAATGAACTCTGTTAAAGGGTTAAAAATAATGGCTAAACAATACTTGAAAATGCATGAAATAGCACTTAGCCTTAATCCTTCTCTATTTGTTTTGGTTTTAGTATATAAACTGAAAAAAGGTGATTGAAATTACAATCTGTTTTATTTTCCTATTATAGAAAAATCTGAGGAAAAAGTAATGGCAGGAGCTTCTGAAACTCAGCTGCCCTTGCAAAAAGCTATTTCCATGCTAAGGACCCAAACACTGATTTTTATTTTTTTTTCCCCCTCCAAATCTTAACCTAGATTTTTAAAGCATTTTCCCCTAAGCGTCCCTCCACTAGAGGGTAAAACAGAAAATCACACACTGTGAATTGTTAACTGCATAAATCTTACCCTACAAAGTCACTGTGTATTGCAGTAAGATTTAAAGAATGAAAAAATGAGATGCAGGGTTAAAGAAAAAGGTAATTATGAGAATTTGTCATCCTTTTTGCAACTACATATGTGTTGCATACCTACACAGCACGAGGTATCAGCTAGTTGTTTAACCATGGCGAGTAGGATGAGGGATAATAAAAAACAACATCCAGAAAAACCAATACCACCAACTTCTGATAATAATATTCACAGGTCTAAGATGGCTACCTCCATCTGAGCAAAAGTAAAGTTCCCAACTAGCTGAATACAACTAACCCCAGGGGAGGATCTCTCCCATCAGAGCCCAGAAGCAGCAAAACTGAACTTTTCAAACCCAAACTGGTGACAAGTGTCAGCGGTACACGGCCAGGCAGGCGGGCTTCAGCGCCAGAGGTTTCTCCTGCGCTAGGCTGCACGTACTGCAGGGTGAGCCGTTCCCAGACGCGGAGCTGTTCAGTAGTAACTGGCACAGGAGACGTGCTGTGAGCAGCACTCGTCAAATAATGCTTGTTTACAAATAAATCTCCCAGCAGCAAAGGACAGCAGTTATTGAATAAGTTCAGGTCCGCAGTCAGACCCCTCCTGCTAGCAGTCTTTTAGCTTTTCATATACTGAAGAGACAAGAATTAGAGAGCAGCAGTCGGAAAAGTAGGGGAAGAGAGACCCTGAAGCAAGCGCTCATGCTGCTGATCATTACTGTCATATTCTCCTGCAACCTCCCTGTAAAGATGACACTAAACCCGTGTGCTAGGCAGCTTCATCACTTCTCTCCAGTACCATTTCCTATCGTGTAAAAGTCCTATTCTGCAGCTGCCCATTCGTGCAGAGACACCCCTACACTTCACAAACGGTCCCATTGACGCCATGAGCACTATCCAGATTTTCCAAGAACTGGCAAGGATGACCAAGACAGGGCTCGGAGCATCTGCCGGTCTCTCAGCAAAGCATCAGACGGCATGGCTCCCAAGGGGCAGGTGAGTAACGGGGAGAGCCTTTTGAGAGCAGCCACACTGCCTCCTCGGCATCGCTCCCACGGGTGAAATCATCCAAAAGTGCATGGGGGCAAAAGGATTGGGCCCATCGTTATCTTACCAAGGCAAAGCCAAAGCCATTTCCATCATCCTGCAAACCAATATGATTCCTTAACATTTGATATCTTCACACACAGAGGAAAAGCATTTTCTACTTCCACTTCCCCCCCCCTTCCCCCCAAAGAAAACTGCAATTCACATTATTCTCGCTCTCCAAAATAAATTACAGCTAGCTGGTTACCTCAGGCCACATCTTTAAAATTCTGGTACGGTTCTCCTTCACCAACCCCTGCATACCTCCTCCCTCTAAAGGAGTTTCACAAATAATTACAGTGCATCACGAAAACAGCCTGCTACGAGCAGCCGGCATCCCCTTCAGATGCTGAACTTCTCCACCCATTGCTTTCACATTACAGCCTGCCCGCGGATCCAAAAATAATATTAAAAAGCTCCAAGCAGCGCCCATACCACGTATAGAAGGAAAAAAAAAAAAAAAAAAGAGAGTCCGGTGTGAAAGCCTGGAAGCACCTTGCTAGTCAAGCAGCCTGGAGACATTATTTTGGCTATTAGCCTCCCAGAGATTAAACGCATTAAAAAAAATCAGTCTCCAGCGGCCGCGCTCCGCTGCGTCGCGGGTTAAATACTGGCACCTCCGCCGCTTCCCTTCCCTTTCATAGATGTATTTTAAGCCACG
>NW_010287707.1:0-4182 GCF_000700745.2 Antrostomus carolinensis
CCCTAACATTCTGTGATTCTGTGATGCTGTGCTAGCACTGCTCAGCAAGAACCCAAACACTGGTGCATTATCAACACCTTTCTAGCTACTAATAAAAAACACAGCACTCTGAGGGCTGCTGTGCAGAAAATTAACTCCAGCTCAGCCAAACCCAATACAACTGGAGAAGCCCATCCAGAGCCGGCACATTTTTTGAGTGACATGATGATGTACTTTCTGTTCAGGTTAATGGTGGTAGCTTCAAGAAGTTAGTTTGGTTTTTTTCTTTTCTCTCCTAGAACATCTTTAAATCCACTCAGTTTTCAAACATAAAATTTATAAAACAACTTGAAAAATGAAGTTCTTCACAATGAATATTCCAGACTGAATTTAAGGGAGTTCTGCAGAAAACAAGAAAGCTAAACAGATGAGTGCTAAAGTCTTTTTCATGGATTTCATTCCATACATGATGAAAAATGAGAAGATAACACTTATCTATTTGATCAGCTGGATTTTGATTAATGAAGAGCAGAAGGAACTAAACCTTCAGAATATTGTTGGAATGTTGTCCTTGAATGGAAGAAAGAAGTGGTAAACTTCATTCCATGCAATGTTGAACCTAAAATGTCACTAGTAGTGCTTGCAAAATAGTAAAAAGGGAAGAGAGAGACAAGAATATCCTGTATAATTCAATAAAATGATGTAAACTTTCAGAATGCATTTACACATAGAGTAATACAGTTTTTGTTTTGGTATTTTTTTTAAGCAACCCTGGTGTCTTACATTTATTCAGAGTTCTGTCTTAACTCTCTAGACATTTGAAGAACCTGATCCTGCATACTATTACTTTGTATATTAAATTTGGAGTTCGGTGTTTCATTTCTGATATAATTTTGGATTACATAATTATTTTGAAATAAGCTTTAGCTGAATACGATTTGAGCTGCATCACATCTGAAGAGCGAAAGAGATGGTAACTATCTTAAAAGTATGAAAGACTCATAATGGGGCAAAGAAGAAGGCACTAATATACTTAGAACTGGTATGTATATATACATATATATATACACCTGACGTTGCAGTAGTATTGTAGAAAGAGAACAGTTAGGACTTTATTTACATAACTCTAGCCCACTTGCTATTCCAGAAAATGTGCTGGATTGAAAGAAGTCGCAAGTTATTTAATGTGACAGAACAAAAATCTAGCTGCTGCTGAAAAGAGAAAGAGAAAATGCAGAATGGACGGGTGATATTTAATGAACAGTAGCTGTGTATTATTGGACATCAGAAAAGGCTCTATACAGCCAGATTAAAGACAGATGACCTTTTTAGAGTTTAGTTAACCTTTTGGTCACTTTTGAGAGTTATCACTTATGAAGATAAAGGTCAAGCCGGAGCTTGGTCTTCATATATTATCTTTTTCCTACGATGAAAGGTGTGCCTCTCTCAGTTCTGCTTTCTTAAGGAGCTATAGAAGTCATTCAGTTTAACAAGAGTAATGTGTGGAATGCTTTCATGTTTTTCTAATCCTTGTCAAGATGATTTTGAAGGGGGAATCCTTTTGTACAAAATAGATGGTCCTTGATCTTTAATCCTTTCAGTATCTTCCTGTTAGTGTAAAAAAAAAAATAAAAATAAAAATTAAGAGTTCAATGCTTCGTATAAATTCATGCATTACTTTTGAAATCGATATAATTATGCAATCTTGAACTGAGTGGCCTTTGTTTTTTAAAATAGGTGTCAGGGGGGAGAAAGACAAACTGTTGCACCCAAGAACTCCATAATTAAAAAACCCCAGCAATTGTATCACAGCTATTTGTGGATTAATAGGTGTTCAAACTCCTGATCAGACAACTGTTTGTGAATGTGGCACATGAGTTTGTAGCCACTCCAAAGAAGGCCATGGCTAACCTTTACTGGGAAACTTGTCCAGCAGTTGCTAGTTCTCTGACAGGTTATACTTTTTTTGGTTTGGTGTTGGGTTTTTTGGGTGTTCATTTTTTTGAATTGCATTGCTTATTTTAGCATTTAGGTAAAATTGGAAGCCTGCTTCAGACAGCTGTCTGACTAGTCTCAGCTTGTAGGTTACTGTTACAGGTGGGCAGAATTCTTTATAAATTTTGTGAGGCTTCTTTCGTCTACTCTTCTTTAGCTGATGTAGTCAGGATCAAAATGAAATGAAATTTTGCATCACGCAGGAAACACATGCATATATTACTAGGTAACGAAGTACTTGTCTTGGTGGTTTCAGTGGAAATCTAATAGTTCTCTGCCAGAGTGAATTCCATACCCAGGGAAGAGGGGCTGCAAGTGACAGATACAAAAGCTGCCACTTTTGCTTTCCCTTCTGCCTCTCATGAGAATAGCAGATAGGGCAACTGGACTGATTGTTAGAGGAGTGTCAATGGTTTTGAGTATATAGGCTTCATAGAAAATAAATAACTGTTCTGTAAGTGCAAATAATGAAACATTTGCCAATGACCACTTTTCATTTTTTCTTTGGAAGTTTAACTTTTGCAGTGATCAAATAAGTCTTAAGCTAAAATTACATTTAGAAAATGTTTTAGGAAAGATTTGATTTGAATAGGAAAATAACTCCTCAACCATCCTTCTTGGAACATTATACAGACTGGCATCCTGCATGTTACACAAGAACTAGCCAAGCAGAAGTGTTTCCAGGCCAGCTTGAAATCTAAAAAAACTCAACACAAACTAGAGAAAAAAAAAAAACAAAACCAAAAAACCCCAAACATGTAACATATGTAACATGAATAAACATGGCAATTTTACAGGTTGTGTGCATGTTGACTCCTTGCATGGACTCACAATGCATATTGCATGGATACTGAGTTGGAGATTAAGAATACGGAAAGGGCTGAGGGCTCCTTGCTCTTTCCTTCAGTCAGTCATTACAAGGTTGACGAAGAGAAAGACCTGACTGACTTTCCAATGTATCTAACCAGTTGCTATATCGGGTCTAACCAAGGATCTTTCTACCCTGCTCCCTCAGAGCTTGCATTGTTCATCAAGGAGGGTGCGAGGAGATGGGCGAGGAGGGGTGAGGATATGCATCGCATGGGCTTTGCACTGCTACACTTGACTAGAATCTAGCTCATCTAGCTGTATGTCTGGGTGGTCATGTTGTAATGGTCACACTAACTCTCAGCAAATTAATAAAATCTGATTTGCTGATTTTTGGCAGTGACTCCCAAAATTTAAATGAAAATTTGTATGAAAATCAGAATTACTTTTAACTTCATTTTAAACCTCCTCAGTGATGACTCTACTGGGCCCTACCTAGTTCTTTCCCCCCACCCTGCTGTAGAAGAGAGTAATCTCCTCTTCAGCTTCTTTATACAATGCATAATTTTGTAGACTACTGCTCTCTCTCTCCCCTAATTTTCTCTTCAGATGGCAAACTAATCTACTTAATCCCTTTCTAAAGAAGATTTTCCCATACCTTTGATTATTCTCGTAACATTCTGCATCTTTTCTACTTTTTCGATCACTTTTTTTGAAATGGGATTAATAGAACTGCATGCAATATGAATTCATGAATGTATGTATAGTCTTTCACAGGGATATCATGATGCTTTCTGGTTTACTGTTCCTTTCCTAATAATTTAAAACCTTCTATTTATCAGCTTCTGAATAGTGAGTTAATTCTAGTATCCTGAGTGGTAACTCTCTCCTTAAGTGTTTTTATGAGACAGAGACTGATTTTTCTTTCTCTATATACATCTTTGCATTCATCTTTGTCTTCACTCATCTGCTTAAGGTACTCCAACGCGTCACAGTAATCCCCAGCTCTTAAACTGTAAAGTCTCTAAACTGAATACCCTACTCTCCTTTTTCTTCTTGCATCGTCTTCCTCTCTGCCCCATCTTGATTACTTGAGTGCATTGAACAGTGAAGAACCAGATATATATATATTTCAAGGACTGTCTTGGCAACTGCTTTGAAAGGACAGCTTATTTTTTTCCATTAATTAATAAGAGATCAAAGGATAGGAAATGAAGGGTAGGATCTTCTCTCATCTAGTTACAGTTCAGTTTCTTTAGGAGCCTTTAATGAGGATTTGTGACAAAAGCTTCTAGGAAACACGAATATACTTTATTGACAAGATTATCCATGTGTTGCCTGACCCCTTTGAAGGGCTTCAGCTTGAACTGAGAAGTGATTTCTTATCCTAAACAAATCACA
>NW_010287707.1:4206-12431 GCF_000700745.2 Antrostomus carolinensis
TTCCTCTTTTTATGGGTTCTACTTTTTGCTTTGCACACAAGTGATGGATTAAAATTTACTGTTTTCTTGAAACAATTTTTAAAGATTATTACTTGGCAAATAGACAACTCCTCTTCCATATGTGCGCATGCAGGTGACAAATTATAGGATACACCTATTCATCATCTTTTTACTCAGATTCCCTTAGGGCCATTTGGATGAACAGCTGAATGACTGTCCCAGTCATTTGTGTTTGATGTTCATTTCATGAATATTTTCTAAGATGTGTTCTACTGTTCTAGGAATTCAGATTCAGCTGTTAAATAAAAACATTGGCAATGTAGTGAAAATGTGAGTGAGGACCGTGCTGTGATAACCTGGTTGCTGCTTGTTGCGGGTTAACGTAATCTCTTCCTCTGTGTATCTTAAAATACAGAACAATTTAGTAAAGTGTTAGCTTTGAGGACTGGCACTTCCAGCAAATGAATGAGGTCTCATGACCAGGGCAGGGCTTTCTTCTCCTTCTGACTGAAGTATTTTGTTTGGCTGGGCTGTCTCTGGCTTCATTGACCTTGTGAAGTGATGTCAACCAACAGGAGTGGATATGTAGTGTGAGCTGGAAGGAGCTGAGGACTTCACACGCACACTTCAAGAGTATCAATACATCTTTTTGTCTTCTTTTTCACTTTGGATTAATTTTAATCTGATTCCATGGGCTGAGTATCTGACTGGAGTGCACGGGGTGCTTTGATTTAGCTTTGTCAAAAAGGAACCCAGTGTTCAGCTCACTGTGCAAAATGAGGCACGGTAAATGTGTATGTTTGAAAGCTTCTTAAAAAGTGCATTTCCAATCTGCTAATCCCTAAACACTGAAGCACCTGGTGTTCTCAAGGATACTATTGTGAAATCTGCCTTAGTTCTTGGCAAGGCGGGATAGATTGTGAAGGAGCTTTGAGGGAGAAGAGTTCAATAACTCTATTTCCTCGTGGATCTGTTCTTCCGGTGTGGATGTCTCCAAGCTCTCTGCTTTCCTGTGTCATGAGCAGGTTTGCTGTGTACAGTCACCTGTGCACCCAAAATGGGGTGGGGATTTGTCTGGAAGCTGTAACTTAAGTCTGATTACAGACCTTACTTAAAGGCCCTTAACAACTGTGATTCACAGTAAGAGAACTTGTCTGTTAGAAGGCTGCTATTTACATGGAGTGGTCACAGACTTAATTTTGCAACTGTCTTCCCTGAAATTAAGGGCAGTTTTGCCCAAGTAAGAGGTGCCATACTAGACCTGTGGATGTTTTTAGTTATAAATTGTATTGAATGATGTATCTTTTTGATTCTATGTACTCAGTGCTGTTATTTTGGAATACAGTCTGTGTGAGGCATTTTTTAAGAAGGTTTGGAAATGGAGGTCTTGAAGATTCCTTTTACTCTTAGACATTAAAAAAAATATGTAACAAGCCAGCTGATTATATTGGTTCTTTGTTTTGCTTGGTTAGAAAAGCAATAAGTTTGAGCTTTTCATCTAATAATGAAAAGGTCTGGAACAATTTACATCAATTCTTCAGAATTAGGAAAGGAGAGATGCATCTAAATTGAGGACTGTAATGCCAGGCTTCACATTGATGGAAATCAACTTTGATAAATCTTTAATTGCTAAAAAGCAGGATTTATAAGGGAAACATGAATAGACATTTGAATATACAGCAGGTTTTTGAGATGCCACTCATACATATCGTATTATCTTTAAGTGTTACTTGTTTGAATATGACTTACAGTGTTAGACCAGTTCTCACATTTACTACTCTTTATGTTTTCTTAATTCTCTGTTCTGTATTATCAGTATTTGTTTGATGACATAGGATAAATAAAACATTGTTAACAGCTATGTCTAGTCCATAAAATTGACTTGACCTCTTTGTAACTATCAAGTCTAGCACAAAAAAGGTATTTAGCATGGTGATTTTTTTTCAGAATGGCAAGCAAGCAAAATGAATGGGGTGCATTCAAAAACGCTGAAGTATAAGTTTACGTGAAATAAAAGGAACAACAACACACACAAAAAAAAAAAAAAGAAAAAAGAAAGGAATGCATTCTGATCTTTGCATATTAAAAACCTAAGTAAATCAGTATGTGAAAAGCTTTTATAGAATAAAACATTCTGTACTTCATGGCTTGTAGAACCCTGTACATCTCTTTAAATAGCAGGACTGCAAGCACAGATACTTCTTTTTTTTAAGATTAAAAAATGCCTTCTAGTATCTGATGGTCAAAAAGGCCTCTATTGGCATAACCAGGACACTGCTGGAATAAGTGTCACCACTGTGTTCTGAAAGCACTTCGGAAACTTCAGAACAGGACATGCCATTGTTTATGCAGGTGCAATGTGCTCATAGATCCTTAACTAGGTATGTGGATGTGAATACTTACTAATTAACTGGTACGTTAAGTCAGGTAAGGAAGTTATTTTGGAAAACAACAGTTTTGACTGTAAACTATTGACATAGTACTTATAATAGTATGCAATGTTTTCTACCCCCTAGCACCTATAGTACCTCAAAATGGGATTAAAGCACCTCATCAAAAAAGAAGCTTTCTCTAATTGCATCTTCATGCCACTAGCTTAAGTCACATGCAAAGATTCAAAGAGAGCTTGCTTTAGTAGAAATGTGACAGTGCTGGTCTTACAGATTTTTCTTTTAATGCTGGTCTGAATTAGGAGTATCTTTAAATAAAACATCTGCATCTTAATGAATGTTGAGCAGATTTATGCCCTTTATCTATCCTTTGACCTTAATCCTTATAACTCTTCTCTGTGTCCAATTCAGATATTCACATTAAGTCAGTTATTCTGTCTTTCCCTTTTCTTTGGCATTTGAGTGAGAATAGGGTAAATAATATATGATACAATTTTTCCTGTGTAGACAGTTCCTCCCCTCTTCCCCTAACTTCCCCAATCATCATTATCAGTTTAACACTTTATTAATAAAAGACAATCTAGTCTTTCTAAAAGAAAAGATATTATGGGGAATAATTGAAAAGTAAGGTAATTGAAACTGTTCTTATTACATCTGGCGGAAATTACATTAATTATGTTGGACTTTGCAGGAGCCAGTAATAGTTGTTTTCATTAAACTTAGTTCAAGTAAAATTATTCTTGAATAAAGGTCATCAATCTATTACTAAGTTTAGCTCTGGAATTTTCACTATTTGCAAAATAACAGGTGCAATTTATGTTAAAGTAACTTCTAACAAAGCAGCTTCATTGTTTATTAAACGGCTTGGAAAATAAGATCCTCTAGAAGTTTTAATTGGTAGTTGCAAGGATAAGCTCGACTGAAACATTTTTCTGCACACTGAGAGATACATGAGATGCTGCAGAAGAGATCATCAGCTGCCTTGCGACAGCAGTTGCTTCATTAAGGTGCTATCTGGCTCCTGAATCAAGTCCCCCCAGGAAGTGAAGTACTTCACTCAATGCTGTTGTATCTTAGTGTTTGCTTATTGTCAGATTCTTTCTATGAAATATGCAAACAATTTGCATGAACAAAATTTAATGTTAAATTCTCCTTTGCAGAGGTGCTTGGTAAGAGAGACTTAGTGCTTCCAATTCTGACTGCTGTTCCTACCTGAAGATACTGTAGGCCTAAAACCTGCCAAGTCCTGATGTGCACAGCTGTGATTACTGGAAAATGCTCCATAGAAGAGCAAGTGCATAAATAATTTTGTCAGCCTCCATTGCTGGGTCCGTATGTTTGTGAGGATCTCTCTGCAGGAATCTGATTCTGACACTTGAAGCTTGCTTTGCACTTAAGTGGGGATGTCAAATGGGAAAGGCAGCCAACATATTTAACAGTATGAAACTACATCTCAGTTGGTTGGCACCTCTTCATGAGCTAGCAGAAGTAATTTAGAAATGGTAAGAGTGATTTGGTGATTAATTCTAAAAGCATTAATCAAGACCAGTTTTAGGTCTAAAGTTGAAGCCAGCCATTCAAGCTCTTCAAAGCTTTTAAACTTTTACCAAAAAACCCCTCAAACTCAACCACAACCCCAAATTCGGGGACACAGGAGACTATAATTCCTACATCTTGAGTTTTTCAATCGCTGCATAGTTTTTATCCTTGAACATGAGCAATTACTAGTAACTTATCACACTTCTCATATCTTCAAATATTTCCTTAGTTCATAGAAAGAAAGAATGCAGATGCAGTGTAATCTGAATGAGATAGAAACTGCACACAGGCGGTCTGTGAAGAAGCTGGAAATGTCTTTTGCTAAGATCTTTTTAGCTTTTTTTGCATCTCTAAGATCATCTCATAAGACAACAGGAATAGCCTGTATGGTATTTTTTTATCTGACATAACTGGTTTTTGCTTATGACTTCATGAGCAGGCAGAAATGATTTACAGTAGGATTTCAAAGGGTCTCCGTCTAGTTCATTGAAACTGATGGTAACTCAGTGGTAGGTAGGGTGGTCAAATTTCTTGAGAAGAATTTGAAATGAGAGTAATAGGGTTTTTTCCCTTCTCACTCCCCCTTGCTGATCTTGGTTGTTGCCTATAAAAGCTATTTCCAGGTTGATGGAGCAGCACTAGTAAATTCTTTTATTATTTTTCCAAATCTAATTCTTCCTTTGCTCAGCTGATTGAAGAGCCTGAGGAGACACAAGCCACTTAATCTTTATGGTAAAGGTGAATTACAATGTGACATGAAGGTGATCAGAGTAGAGACAGTGTATCACTGTGGTGTGATACTTCACCTGAATTTGTAGATCCCATGTGCTAGTATGGCTAGACTGTATCTGTATCTAGTTGTTAAATCCACGAGGTTTTACAAACTTGGCTCTGGTGTAGATAAAACCTAGGAGGGGTGGGATGCCATGTTTCCTAGGCAGAGTCCCTCACAGCAAATGTGTGACCCAGGTATTTAGAATCCTTGGGGAAAAGAAGCCATATGCAGCTGAATTAGAATTTAGCCACACAAAATACTTGGGTCAAACAAGGGACTGACTTGTTGCACTTCAGCTTCCTCCAGGGATGAGAAGGATAGTATACTGATACCAGAAATTTCCATGCACTTCTTTTTAGTCTTTCAAAACTTGTTTTGGTTTGCCATGATCTGGGAAGGGCAGAGAAAACATCCCTTGCCTAAGTTAAGACGGACATCAAGAGGATAGAAATTATTTTATGAGACTGAGAAGTGTCCTTACGAAAGCCTTTCCTGTGTCTCCTTTATAGTTGGCTTTTGGAGTCCAGCAGCACTCAGGTCTCTGGAGATGTGGCTTAGTATTTTGCATGCAGAACTCTATTCTTGGTTTTGTTTTGTTTTAATTTTAAATTAAAACAAAATCACACTTGGCTATTAAAATCCCCCATTAATCACAATACTCTTTCTCCTTTTGGCTGCACTAAGTTGCTGTAGTGAGCCCTGGAGAATCCTGCTGGAGTGGTTAACGTTCGCCTTCCCACTTGATTCCTTTTGTTGATGTAGTCTCCAGGGCATAATGAAGAGGAGTAATGTATGTGCTTCATTACAAAGTATAGAGTATTGTCTTAAATTATCAATTAAGCTGACTTTGTGTGAGGAAGCTGGAGTCTGGAGTGAAGCATTTCAGTTGTTCTCTGGTAGATAGGCAACAGGGGAGTATGTGGGAATTCGTGTTTGGCAACTGTAAACTATTGGAGTAAGATTTACCAGGGCTTGTCGATAAGCACCCTGCTATATTACAGGATGGCTGCAGAACACTTCAGCACATGAAGTGTTTATTCGCCTGAATAAACTAACTGCTTTGCCGATAATCAGTGAACTCCTGAGTGGCTGTGTGAACTTTTGTAAGAAGGGATATTTGAAAGAATGAGGTTCAGAGCTGGGCACAAAGCACAGTGGTGTTTTTTCCACACTTACTGTAGCAAGATTAAAGATGTGATCAGAAACATTCAGTGGTCAGAACAGGACAAATATGTGGGCAAAAGCTTTTATCTCACCTGTCTTCTCAGTGTATTGCCTATGAAGATGATTTGTTTCCCCCTTCCATTTATGTAGTCAGAGATGATTGTGGGTGGGATTTTGTTTATTAATAAACACAAGAGTTATATTTCTACCAAGATGTCTATTTGTATGTCTGTAAAAATGACTTGATTTCTAGATTATCTGGAGTAAACCCATTTGAGTTTATATAGACTTTCCATAGAGCTCTTCATCTGCCACTAAATGCTGCACCAACCACTTATATAATGACCTCAATAAAAAGAGGATGAAAAAGAAAAGTTTAGATTTATTATAGAAAAATCAACCTTAAATTTTCAAATATTTACATGTATGTATAATGTTAGAGTACTAATTTCCTGAGTAAAGTTCAGGGGAATTTCTCAGACAAGTAGATGTGTAAAAGATCTTGTCCTGCAAATTCATGAATGTGAGTGGTCTCATACTGGAGTTGAGTGCAATGCTAGGCACATGTAAGGAACTGTGCACATACGAGATACAAAACATTTACAACCTTAGAAAGAAGTTAACAATTAATAAATATAAATACTTGATAAAATCTGACCTCTTATCCTATCCTATACCTGAGCATGAATGAGCACTGGATACAATCAGGTTTTTGGGACCTGATATCATGGTTTCTCCTCACCCCCTGCCCTCCCTGTGTGCAGTTGGAAAAGACAAACTCTGACTGTATTACTAACAACTTATTTTGAAAATATCTTTATTTTGTGAATCTCCAAATACTGGTGTAAGACATCTAAAAGAAACAAATCCAAATGATTCATTCTTTGCATTACGGAGGTAGTCCATGTTTGATTGCTAATATACCATAAATACAGAATGCTAAAAGATGGAGTAGTAAATGTATGGGCTCTCCCATCTTCCAGAAAGCTTGTTTGGGTGATATAAAAGAGCACTCCTCTTTCATAGACAGAATTTTCTAAAGATTTATTTTAAATTACCTTTGTAGTTCTACAACAGCATAATTCAAGCCCTTTCAGGTCAGGGAATTTCTTGTGCATTAGTAGTACTCTCTGGGTATTTTTGATGTTCTCTAAGACTCTAACTGGAAAGAAACAGGCCATTGGGTCATTTATGAAATAGGTATTTTCAAATTTGAGTTACTTTGTTGTATGATATTTTCTTTTCTAACAGGCTGAATTATGTCTTATGACGATGGAAGGGGTGGTTAGGTAGAATAAATACTTGCTGAAAGGTGGACTGTTTCTGGCAATATCTTCTTCAGCCTTGCTAAGCATGTTCCAGAGCCCTAATCTTATCCATCTGAGACTGCTTCAGTCTCTGAAAAACAAAAGCATAATATCGATTGAAACTACATCTGCATACAATTCAGCATTAGGTGTTTGGCTGTACTGGAAACATTTTTGTGCATAGATCTTCATGGTAAGTCTTACATTCTTTATTCTTCAATTACCACTATACCAAGGTAAGTGCCTGCTCTGATTGTATTTGCAGTAGGGGTTCTAATAACAATATTTAATGAAATCAGACAAGATTTTAGAGTGACAACAGATTTAAGGACATAATGGAAAATACTTCTGTATAGAGCAGAACTGCAGTGTTTTGTGATGTGTGGCATGTTATGCTTCGGGTTATTTTTTGGGGTTGTTTTCCTTTCTACTAAGAGACCTAGTCTAAAGCATGTTGCAGCGAAAGAGCTAGCTTGTGATACATCTTTCACCTCACTGAGAGGCATGTTATGTACCATGAATTGTTGCAGCCTGAACTGCAAAATGCTGCCATCATGTCGGGGGCAATATATAGAGCAATATTGTGTATAATTTGTGAGCACAGTTGTCTGGAAGAGACTGTGAAAGAGAGGAGATGGGAACAGGTTTTGGTTAGTTGTCCAGTGTATTTATGAGCTTGATCTCAGTGGGTTTTTGGTTACCCTTCAGAGCAGCAAAGCAGCTGTGTATATTGGATCACAGAAAGATTTAAGAACAGAAAAAATGACTAATCCTTGTGTGTACTAAATTATTTCACAAAGAAGATAGGACTCAGTGCAAATGTCAAGAGTTAGATCTAGAAAGGGGACATAGATGTTGTGACAAGGTATATTGCAAAGCCTGTGTTTAAATAACTGAGATCCAGACAGTGCCTCTGTCTGGCAGTGATATTCGGTGAGGCACCTGAATATCTCATAGTGCTGATGGAGGAGCCTGGTGAAAGGTTTTTAACCCAGGCAACGGGTTGCAATGCAACTCAGCCCTCTAGATTGCAAGGTGGTACATTAAGCT
>NW_010287707.1:12465-39264 GCF_000700745.2 Antrostomus carolinensis
AACTGAAGTTTTTAGTATTTTTTTGTATATTGTAAAATATAGCTGTAGCAGCCTGTAGTCATAGCTGCAGCAATTCCTTCTTAGTCAGTAACTGATTTGTTAAAGCACATCGTGGAGCTGTGGGGGAAAACTGGCCTCAGTTTTCTTCACCTGAGGCTGGTCAAACAGCCATCTCTCCAGAGAATTTTGCCTGTTACTAGTCCAAGGCTCATGCTCTGGAGCTGTTTTGCTCCAAATGAAATCTGGATTCATCTGGGACAGCAGAGGCAAGAATGGTTTGCGGGTTCTGCTGGAGAATTATTGGACATATCCTATAGCTCTTCTCAGTGTGAGACCATTCTGTCTGTAGATGGAGGATTTGACTTTTAAAGTAGGAGTTCTGTCTTTGTTCCACAGAACAATATTTAGAAAGGGAGGAAGTTTCAAGAGGGGAGTTTGAGACTTAAATTTGGTATTTTCTCTATCATATATAGCTTGGCTCACAGCTAGATATTTGTGCACATAGCAGTCTTTTACTATCAATAACAGTTACTGTTCAATTTAATGGTGCTAGAATTAATTACACTATTTTAACAAATCTTTTTCATTAAAACTGCTTTTTACTTGGTGTTACAAAGAAAAAAAAAAAGACCTCTTCCTATGTTGCAGGGTTTCTACTGACTTGATTGTGTGCTCTTTTGTGGACAGATCACAGACAGCACACAAAATACCACTGGAAAGACAAGATCTTGAACAGATGTGCTGGCAATAGAATTCCCTTGAGAGGTGCTTGGCAGGCCTTTGTGACGTCCTGTTGTCCAAAAGGATGCATGAATGTGCCTCAACAGGAAAACTTATGTTTACTACAATTTTATATCTGTCTTGATGTGGTAGTTCCAGCTCTAATGGGTAACAGAGTGCCTCTGAGGCTGTCTTAGTGATGTTCCTTTGGTTTTTAGACACATGAGGATTTTTGTCTAACCTGTTTTGAGGGAACTTAAAGGCCTGTGATGTGTGGGAGTTACCTTGGTTTTCTATTTCTTTTCAGAAGATGTACTTTTAAATTGGACAGCTGAAGTCAAAAGCACTTTAAATTGCTCCCTCAATTTAACTTCATTCAGTAATTCTTCTAACCAACATGCTTGGTTTAGATCCTGGCAAAGCTTGGCCATACTTTTTTTGAGGTATAGTGCAATGTAGAAATAACCAAACTAGCATTTTCTGTACTTAAAATAGTTTAGTAGTGGAACACAGCTCTGTAGACTGTTATCATGTTTTATAGGTTTTAAACCTAAAACTGGTCCACTTTTCCTACCTTCTTGTAGAAATATGATGATTATTAACTTGGGAAGTGTACCAACATAAAAATATACTTTTATTATTTTTATCTTGGATTCAAGACAAAAGTAGGTAGATACATGCTCTACGTGTACACACAGATCAAAGTCAGTGTTTACATAGGTTAAAACCTCACTCTGTAAAAAAGGGTCTTGGCACCCAAGTGCAGATTTGCCTTTGGTGCCAGATGAGGGGGAGGGAAGAATGAATAATCACCAAAGAGAAGCTGATAGAGGTTCAACCGTTCCTGTCACGTACAGGCAGTGGCTGATATTTTTGGTCTTGTTGGTTTTGAAAGGGCAATGTATAATAAGGGAGGCAAGGAAGATTTCTGTTACTCTAAAAGGTACATTATGTGAAAGAAATTATAAATGATAACTTAAGGTGGCATGCAAATTTGCAATTTAGATTTTTAGAAATATTTTTCATGACCTAGTACAGAAAAATCATTGCTTTAACTTATTTTAATAAAATGGTTTATCTAGAAAATGTTTTTAATGCTCTTAAAGGATAATTTACCTGTCAATTTTGCCACGCTGTGGTGTGCTAATTAGTGGCTGTAAGGAAAATATTTAAGTACAGAAGCAGCAGGGGCATTAGAAAGTGGCATGTAAGCTCCAGAACCGTAGGAATGTGTAGGTTCTGATAAATGGAAATACTTCAGAAGTAGCATATTTTACTTGTTTGCTCCAGTTTCCTAGAGAAATGAATGCAATCAGTCCCAAGGATCTCTCTATAAATCTCTAGCCAATACAACTGGTCCAGAGTGAGGCATTTGATGTGCTGGTTTGTTCTTCCAAGAGAGTGAAGAGTAACCAAGCTCAGGTGAACTTATATTACAGTGATGATTCAGGTACTTGGAAGATTGTTTCCTTGAAGCGATGTCTCAGTTTGTCACTCTGCCTTTGGGCAGAGATTGTTTTGTAGGAAGGGCTAGCAAATGTGTGATTTTTTAAAAATTATTGTTTTATTTTTTTAAATTTCTCTCTTCCTTCTTTTATGTCAGTGTAACTCAATACCTGAGCTTTAGAAAAGAGAAGACTGCTAAAGATTTTTTTTCTGAGGTTTGGAAACTGCTTCCTCTTTCAAATGTCTTGATTTTTGTTGTTCTTCAGAGCATGTCAGACACCTGCAAGAGATCTGGGAGGACTTAAGAAGATAACTTGGATTTGTTTTCAATTGTCCTAATTGCCCACCAATGTTGGATCCTCGTGTACTCCTCTTGCTTTATAAGCTTGGCTATATAAATGGCATACTGCTGACCTGATCCTAAAACCCCTACATTTTTCATTCATTATGAGTTAGAAGGAAGATTATTTATTGTAATTTTCTTTAATATCAAATAATCTTCCATATGCAAATTTATGCTTTGGTTTGTTTTGCTGTTTAAAAAGTCATGATTTCTGTTTCCAGAAAACTAAAGCAATTTTCTATTTTCATTTCACATGCATCTTCTCATTAAAGGATTGTTGGGGAAAAATGCAAAACTAGCCTTGGGAAGAAGTTTGAGCCTCCAGTGACTTAGAGAATCCTGTGTCCACTTGGTTAGCTTTTCTTCTGCTGGTATGTGAATCTCTTGCAATATGATTTCTTTCTGCAGTGTGGCTCAGCTTCAAAAAAAGGAGTATAAAATGTTTAAGCTAGCATATAGCTTATGTGTTAGGGGTCAGTCCTCAAATGGGGAGCTCCCGGAGGAAACACATCTCGGTGTGGGCCTGTGACCCAAAAGCTCGCAAGGCCTACCTGTACTGGTGTAATGTTCCATCAGTCACAACTGTCTACCCTGAATTAAATGTATTCTTGTGCCTCAGTTGCTGTGAATTCTGGTCCAGCCTCCTAGTTCAGGATCCTAGTGACTGTGGGTTTGTGAGGAGCTGGATGATGAGGCATATTGGTTGAGGTACTGATTGTGCAGTGGGGCAGTAACCACTGGCAGAGTGATGTGGCACACTAGTGGGTGAGGTTGAGCAGAGTCTTAGGGCAGCATTACAATTTGGTTTGCTGCCTTTGAATCCAGACCTTAGCAATCCTATTTCAGGGCTAACAGCTCTCCTGCTATAGATGAAAAGTGCAATCATCTCTTTATCCTACTCATTTTTAATTGAAAGCTTTTGAATGCCATGTAAAAGAGAGTTTCACTTTTAGTATCAATGTGTTAGGCATAACCTGGCCATGCCTAATGGCTTGAACTTCAAAGACTGAAGTAGAGTTAAGTGGAATCAAAATGAACTTTAGATAAAAGCTAAAAATCTAGATGTTCCTGAGTGTATGCAACTACACATAGGGGTTAAGGACATGAGGACTCTGACTATGTCTGTTGGACTGCAACATCTCCTGCCTAGCACTTGCTAATACTAGAAATATTCCTGACTATTACTTCCCAAGACTGAATTTTACTTTTATTACTTATCTTTACCTGACGTGATGTGGGCTAAGTGATGCCAAAATCCTCTTTTAGAATGTATCCTTCAAGTGCATCTTTCTAATACAGCTGCAAATTTTCCTTGTAACAATGAAATTTATCTTATCATTTATGATAGCTTCCTTAATCTTTTAATCCTCTCTTCTACCTGGGATTTGGTGATCATTCCTGAAAATATCCCACTATCTTGATCTGTATGTATTTTTATTTTTTTATCTCCTTTTTCTGGGCGGTCAGTGATCTAGTATCAAGCTCTAGTAAGTAGCTGTCCCACTCCTTCATTTCCTTTTGTCCCCTCAATCCTTCTCCAACTAGCTATTATCAAGAGGTTCAACACTGTTGTCGTATGATGTACCTCACCAACAGTGCCAATTATGTCAAATATATATTATTTCAAACTCTGACAGATACAATGCCTCTTCCTTGTCACTCAACATCTGGCCATAGTGTGGAAGAATTTTAGGAAAAACTTATTCTCTTACTGAATTTAAACTTAATCAAACTTAACAACTATACTTATTCCTTACCTTTATAACCAGATAAGCAAACTCAACTACTTGCTTTCAACTTTTTCCTGATATATTTTTCTCATGGGGAAGAGTCTTCTCAAAGAAACACCTTTCCCATTTGAAATAAAAGTGAAGTCAAAGTAAGGTATCCAAATCCTTCTGTGATCTGTAAAGGTTTGTGTGATGTCAGCATATATCAACACCAGACACTTGCCAGTTTAATCCGGCAACCACACTTCTATTTTTCTTATTCCAGCAGACTGAACACCATTCTATTGCCTTTGGCCTTATACTGGATATCTTTTAGTCTCTATTAGAAGTGCAGGTAACAGTTTATCTGAAGAAACTCTAGGATAATATCCTGGTTTGTCCCACAAGGATGCCCCCCAGCTATGCCTTCTGTAGGTTTTCATTTTCTTCTATAGGCACACCATTTCCTAAGTACTTAATCAGTTGATACATGATTAAAATGTAATTAATAATGTCTTTATATGCCTCTTAATTTGTGTCTTCATATTTAATTTAATTATAAATATGTGTTTGTTTCTCAGTTTCTGTTTCCTGTATCTCACCTCATTACAACGTCTGCAGACAAGAAAAAGAGCAATGTTAAATTCACTGTTTTCCAGAGCTTTTTATTTTCTTGGATGCTGCTTGATGTTGAAATGTTCCTTGGCAGTAGTCATATCTTCCTTTTCAAGTTTGCATTCCATGCACCAAAAACCCCCACCCAAACACCCACTATTTAACTAGAGTTTAAAATCTACTGCTTCCACAGCAGAAATGGATGATGAATAAATCATCTCCAAAGAAGGATCCATGGTACACACTCAGCCTTACATCTGCTTCACGTGTTTGTCTGCTCAGCAACCTTGCTTTGCAAATGGCTTTGAGGGAGTAAAGTACTTCATGTGGTTTGAGAGGAAAAGATTAACAAGTGAAAATCAAAATCCCGGGTCTGAACAGAGACCAAATTTCTCATGCTTAATTCTTTAGAGATGAGCAGATCCAATGCCTTCACCTAGGCTTTCAAGAGACTAAAATCCCTGCCATGTATTCGAGCTGGAAACTAACTGACCTTGTTAAGACTCTCTGTACCTCTAAACACAACATCCTCAGTTTTGCCTTCTGTTGTCATCAGGAGATGGTTCCCTTTTCTGTTCTGTTGTAATTTTTGCAAGCCTGGTGTATTTATTTCCTCATCACTGAATATGGTATGAATAGAAATTTGAATGATTTTCTTAACTGTACTCAAAGTTGGAAAGAACTTCTACTTTTATTGATGAAATTCAACTAAGCCACGGTAGTAAAAATGTGCATTGTGTATGGTCCGTGAGCATGATGTTCCTTCGTTGCCTATTGCCTGGTGTTGGTAAGTATCTGATAATTTATCTTCCTTATGTTCTGACCCTTGCGACCTCTTTCTTCTCTGTGGAACAACTAATGTTTTCACAGTTTGGCTGAAATGCATCCTGTGGTCAGCATTAAGACATCACTGGTACTTGTCAGTGGAACAATTATACAATATCGCAGAAAAATGTGACAACAGAGATAATCAGACTATCGAGGTTATAATCTGTTCCTTGTATTCATGGTTACAAGCCAGAGTGTCAGAGGCGAACATTAGGGCTAATGTATAGGGCACCTGCAGTTACAAACACACGAAGATATGAAAACACTTCAACATCATTTAGTAAATGGAAAGTGCTGCTATTTCATCAAGTTCATATGTAATTGTTTTAGCCTTTGGCATGAATGCTGGATCAGCACTAGCAGAGCTGGATCCATCCTGACTGAGACTGTTTTAGGGGAAGTATTACACAAAATGAATGTGTACCTTTTTAATTAAAGACAAGTGAGTATATGCAAAAAGAAATTGAGTTAAAATATGCTAAATACTTAGCAGAGAAGCCCTGAGAAACAATGCAATTCAGTTTTACTACTGACGTTTAAAGACATGGGTAAATATTTTAAAGGAGGGATCTGCCTATTAGAAGTATTTTGAGAAATACATGTTTGTGTGAGGGAAGGACAGGAAGATTTTTTTTTTTTTTTTCTGTTCATAAGTTGCCTTTTTAATTGAATTTAGTGCTGAGTTAAGTTTTCAAGATCATGATTCTTTAGAGCTCCTCCTGGGACTTGTATGGCTGATATTGTTTTCATTAAAAAGTAATTTATTTGTGTTTTCTAGCTCTTACAAACAAGTCAGTTTGACTTTTAATGAAATTCCATGGTAGTTTTCATTGTTTGCTATGAATAAAATACAAAGTTTACCTTTCATATATGGTAAATAATTTTTTTCATTTGGTAGGCGTATCCTGTAGTTGTCCTAAATTACAATATATATTTGAAATAAATTAAGAAAGCATAGTTAGGTTCCCTGGGAATGGTATTCCTAAAGCCCTAATACATTATTTCTATGAAAAAACAAGGAAAAACCCCAACTCTTCCTCTCCCTCTGCAACTGCTATCAGTCTTAGGGTCTTCTAAGTTTATACAGAACTGTGTAAATGTGGTTGTGCTGAAATTTTCTTTCTCATATTTCATAAGGAGTATGATAAGAAACAGTATTTCTCAGTAGGATAGGGGAGGTATCCCATTGCTTCATTGTACAAATCAGAGGACAGGCCAATGTGCAGCCCACAGGGGAAATTAGTAACACCATTCAGAAGTGGGTAAAGTTTGACTTTTGTTTGAGGTCCAATGGTAAGTCCACTAAGAACAGATCTTGTTTTATTTTCAAACACATGTAGTCAAATTGTAGAGAAAATATTAATGTAATGAAATGGCATTTTTTTAAATATAAAACTTCCTTGGAAAAAAGCAAATATTTTACTGCTCCCAGGCTTTTGGTTTTAGTACATTCAGCTATTGGCATGCATGGATTTAATGATAAAAAATGCAGGGCAAATTCTGTGCTCTCCATTTGTGGGTGCTGTTTTCAACTTTTTGCTTTAAATATGATAGTTGTAAGCTAAGTACAGGCATCGTCATTAGAAACACCACCAGCACTTCTGTACAAAGCGTGATTATCGTGTACCCGTGAAGAAAAAGGGGAACGCTAGTTGTCGGCACGCTGGGTGAGAGGCAGTATAGGATATGAATGATTTGTTTGTTCTTGCATTAGGGTGACTGCACACCCACCTGAAGTGGTGATAGTATGAATCTCCATCTGTGCCATTAGATGAAGTGGCATTACTTTAATACTTTGGCATTAGTTAACTTCATATGTTGCTCGATCAATGCATCAACGTCCAAGTAGCTCTGAGATGCTTCAGTGTGCTCTTTCTTTGTGAAGACCATCTGCATGAGTATTTCAGTCTATGTAGACAAATGCCAAAAAATGCTAGAGTGTTCTAGTTAGTCATACAAGACTTTAAGAGATTTAAAATTGCTGTATACAAACCGATGTCACTTTACTCTGTGTCAGCAGGCTTGACAAGGCTTGCTGACTGGTAACAATTTCTGGAAGTTGTAAAGAGCAAAGATCTTAGTGTGCCAAACTTTTCCAAAAGAATATAGAGCCAGTCCAACTGCTTATTTTTTAAACTGGGTGCAGCTTGAACTCTTAATATGCTTAGGTGGAAGAGTTTGTGTGTGTTGCTAATTTGTTTTGCCATGTTCTAGACACTGTGTTTGAATAATGGTTATCAGAGAATGAAAAAAAAATAAAAATGAGCAATGTCAGTCTTTCTGTAGAAATAATAATATCAGCAACATTTGAATGATATTTTATTGGGCTGTCTTACTTGCATGAGCTTTAGTTTCTCAAGTTTCCATTTTAGTGATCTCCTATATTTCTTCTTTAAGGAAAGGACAGTGTAATTGCAGGTGGCTGTATGATTGCCTTGCATGGTTCAGAAATGGGCTGGTTTAAATATGGTAAGCATGTATCAATGTTGTTACAACACTAGGCTTAGCATGTACCAAAATACCCTTTCAAGTAAGGGCTGGTATTACCCAGTGTTTACAGCATTGAACTATTTATTTGATGGATTATAATCCTTGTCTTTTATTCACTTAGTCTATCTGTTGCTAATGATGTCTTGAAAGAGGGGAGGATAGACTGGCTAGCGTTTTATGTCCTTTCTAGTCTTTTCTACCCTTGTAGAATTGGAGGGAACATGCAACAATTCCAGGATGAAGAGGGAATCGAGCAGTGTGTAAGCAGTCTGCTTACTCTGTTGTGTAAGCTCTTTTTTAAAAAACTGGGCCCGGATTCTTCTGAAGCTTCAGTAACCTTTGCTTGCATCGAAGCACCCAATTCTGCCTCTCTCAGCCTTGGAGGTCCTCCTGCTGCTCTTTTAAGTGCTTGATCTAGCTTGGCTGGAGTGCTTGGCTGGAGATTGACCAATCCGAAGGAACAGGTCTTTATATGTGCATGAGGAATCCTCATAAGCTGTTGCTGCTTTTTTTTCTTGCTGTCCTTTTGGCCATGGGTTGAATGTTCAGTTCTAATCTATCCCCATGGGGAAGGTTGACAGTTGCTATTTGTATTTAATAGAACTCATCATAAATTTATATTCTGCTTGTAGGAATCTGAGAAGATTTGAAAAATAACGGTGGTTTCCTCATCCTAAATAATGGAAGAATTCACTTGAGTATTTATTTGATTAAGCCAAGCGACAATGAGACTAAACACATGATTACATAAAATCTGTATTTTTATACACTATAAATAAGGGAAAAAATAATTTCTAAAGTATTTAATTTAAAGGTTACCATAGTAAAATAGGTAGAAGTAGAAAGAGAAATCAATCTACTGGATGAGATAATGATGGAGTCTAGCTGTTGGACTTCTGTTAGTCTTAATGTCATAACAGGTGTTTCGGTAACAATATTGTTCAACAACTTTGTTCAACAGGACACATACTATGAAGTGAGAACAAATGTGTTGCTGATAATTACCGGTCCCCTCTGGGAAAAGGGAACAGGGGGGAGTATCTACCAAATCTATGTTGAAAGGACCTGGGGCATTCCCTGTATGGTGATGTTTTATTTAGGTCAGTAGATAATAGAAGAAGAGAGTTTTTCCACCTATTGACAAGTACAAAATACTACACTGCTAGATGCTCAGGGAAAATATTAGGACTCAGAGTAAATAATTCTGTAGGAGAATTGCTGAATTTCCCACATAAAAGATTAGCAAAAGGTGCATGGTACTCCCTTACCCTGAAGGACAGTCCTATGGAGAGAAGCTGTTTTGTACTGATCCTGGTGGTGGTTCCTGATCCTTATCTTGTTGCAGTTAGTTCTGCTCCTTCTTAAAATTAAAACCTAATTTAGCATGACACAAGCCACTGAACAGTCCATTTAAAAAACTCTGGTTTGCTAAGCATTTCTTTGTACAGAGTGCCAAATAACGGGCCACTTTCAGTAATGTGCTGCCTGCATGAGACTTGGGTAACTCTGTGACTTTTAAGGGGATTTTGAGTACTCTGCACCACAGCTGAGCAGATCCAATGATACTGATCTTTTCAGCCCATATTTGGACTTGCATATGCATGTCCATCACGGAAATAGAATTTTAGATAATTGGAATATTAGGACACTCATTAAAGTCTGGAAGGGACTCAAAGCCCTGTCTACAAACATGTTTTCCCACAACTGCTTTCCTAAGGTGTTGTTAATGCCTGTATAGTTGCCCAGTGATCTAGATAAGGTACTGATACAGTTGAAACCAATTCTGTCCAAAAAGTGGGTGGACAGCCTCCATTGCTCAGAAACCAAACTTAAACCAATTTGACTCTTTGAATTCACATTAGAAGTCTCAACCTATAAATGGTAGTACTAGTGCAGCTTAAAAACCACAGCAAAACCAGCAAATCTACAACTACTAATTACT
Source organism: Antrostomus carolinensis (assembly GCF_000700745.2). Classification (NCBI taxonomy): domain Eukaryota; kingdom Metazoa; phylum Chordata; class Aves; order Caprimulgiformes; family Caprimulgidae; genus Antrostomus; species Antrostomus carolinensis. Next base: position 22,559 of record NW_010287707.1, read on the forward strand.
TTTCTACATGTTCTCTACATGCAGTGCATGTCCTTTAAGAGTGAAATCTGGACCTTGTTGAAATCTGTTGTACTTCTGCCATTAAACTCCACAGGAATTTAACCTTACGTGGTTGACACAAGTGTGATAAATGCTGGTGGGTCTGTAACCTGATTCCACAGATGTGACAATGTGCAATTTAGAATCCACAGTTTGCAATATCGTTTTGCAGTTCTTGCTAGCATGTCAAATGATGAAAAAGCCTGAAGAACTAACCCAGAATAACAAATTTTGTTGTTGCTTTTGGCCCTCAATTTCCATTTCTTTCCTGTCCACTCTCTAAATAATCTAGGTGTGAGGAGTTAAGGATAAAACAATGCTTAAAAGTAAATTATAATAGCTTTTGGAAGAGTATTTATTACAAGGGATTGGATTGGGAGGCTGGGAGATCATGACTGCACCACTTGATGATTGTATAACCTGAAAAATATTTACTGAATGGGATAGGTAGAGGGGATGGATAGTTATTTCTCTCCAATCCAGTTCAGACTGACACCACAGACCCAAGGGAACAGGACACTCGCTCCAACAGCTTGAGGTGTTGGAGCCCTGGCTAATGTCTGTGCCTCAAGGTGAAGCACTTCCACTCAGGGCCCTGGTCTCTACCCAGATGTCAGTCTGTGGTGTTACCCCAGGAGAAGCTGTTGTTTTAACTCTTTATGACTTTCTAGATTATACTGCTGGTGTGAGGTGCCAGTGGCCTTGATGACCAAGTAACCCCAGACAAATCCCTCCGACTATATGCAAGACCAGTTAGTGGTTGTTCTGGGGTTTCTGCATTCCCATCTCAAGTGTGTTACAAAAATGTGAAGTTAACAGCAGTTACTAACAATGTTGTCTATTCCTCCTTTGTTTTTCCAGCTTGTAACGGGTTAATCTAGTCACCTGGAGCCAGGCAGATATAGTCAAGATCTCATTTATTTGAACAGTGCTTTTAGCTGGCCTTTAGTTTGTGACAGACTTGACTTGTACCACTACAAAGTGTATGTTTAAATAATTATAGAATTATATTATTAGCAGCATACATAAAAAAATAAAAGTAAATATATTTAACCTCAATCTCGGCTTATTATTAATGGCACTATTCATTTGGTTGAGACAAGAATGCCTGCCAAACTTAATTTGCTAGTTTTAAATTATGCCCCCTATGTCCTTGTTTCTCAAAGAAAACACCACAAAAGAGGAGTCATGTTAGTGTGTAGATAGCTGGTGAATAGAAATCTTGATATAAACAGAGTTTGTTTTGGGATATTTTCTTGCTGTCATCAGGATCTCAATCAGTCTGTACTACAAGCTAGCACTTTTCCTTGAGAAATATGTTCTGAAAAGCAAACAAAATATTTTTCAGTATCAAAGTGTTAGTCAGCATACAGCTCTGAAAAAGGCTGCCTTAAAGAGTCATATTGGCTGAGTTTAATAGTTCATGCATTGTAAACGCTGAAATTGGATATGTCACTGAAAGCTGCTCTTGGGCAGTTTTAGCTTGCATGACCGGCATTTACTCAGCAGATCACTATAGGTCCTGCTGATCTTCCCCTGCCAGCACTTAAGCAACATTTTTATAATGGATACATTTTTTTTTTCTTATTTTTGTTACTATTCCTCCCCCCTACCATGTATTAGGCATTAACATGCTTTCCTTGGAAACTGGAGCGTGCATTTCATCTCCTACTGCCTATTTACTTCTTCAGCAAATTTATTTTAGTGCCACTGCAAGGGAACGCTATCTTGTGCTGCACAGTAGTGTAATATTCCCATGGGTAATAAGCTTGAAGCTGCCATATTGTGTGTTGGCAGAAACAGTAAAGGATATAAACAATCTTATGTTTTTGAGAGACAATTCTGCCTTCAAGGCACTCTGTATTCTGTAGCTGCCCTGGTCTATCAAGGGGAGCTTAGCAGCAAAATGTAATCTTAAAACTCGGATGCCACCAGAGAAGGCAGCAGCTTTCTGTTTTTTTTGAACTGGCGTAATTGGGGGTGTAGCTCAGGCAGATCCCGGCGAACAGCTCTTCATTTGCTTGCTGCTGACACATACTGTTCAGTTCCAGCTTCTTCCATGCAGCAGGAAGGGGGTCTCTAGTGATGATGGCATGAAAAGTGTGTGAGAGAGATGTTGTCTGTGTCATAACATGGACTTTTCAAGTGTACACTTGCATTTTAAATTTGCTTTCAAATTATCCAGTACCCTAGTCATACTTAAAAGATACAGTAATGACACAGCTTGGCTTGAGAGAGAATTTTAATGTACCATCAGGTAAGAATGGATTGACGTTAGAAAAGTCATACCACAACTAATTTATAGGGTCAAGAAAATGTAAAAAAAAAAAACAAACAGCGTGAGGAAGCTTTTTGTTATAGGACTACTCAACAGTGCTAGCACTTAACTAACTATTTTGAGCACAGTGAAAACCATTATAGGCTTTAGATATTATCGGTTTGCTCTTGGCCTTTAATGCCAGTAGCCCTGCTATCATATGCAGTATAGTAGTAAAAAAGCCAGAGCAGAGCCTTAGCTTTCCTCCTATACAATTCACTATGGACATCATCAGTTTGCTTCACTATTATTTCACAGTGTGTACTGTAGTCTATCCAATTTAGTGATTAGTGTCAGTGAAATGTTATTTGAGAGAGCTTTCTCAGAGTGGCCAGCAATTTGAGGTCAAAACCTAGAAAGAATTGACCACCGATGATTTGGTGTCTGATTTGGACCAGGAGTTCTGAAGCTGAATTTCACCAGAGGGATGACAGCTTGGATTTTTGGGCTTTAGCTTTTTAAGAAAGTGACTATAGTAGTATGAGTTGGGGGGTAGAGGGGACTGTTTCTGTGGTTAAGATATTTTTCTGTAGTTTCCAGCTTATGTGCAAAAAAGGAACAGTTCTAGATCATGAGAGGTTTGTTTCCCATCCAGCAATGTAAACAAGATGCCAGAGCATGTATGCCCATGCAAATCAAAGTTTCAGTATTTTTGCTGTGGCTGGAATGGCTGGTGTTGCGACAAAATAATTTTTTTTCCCTTTCACATCCTGAAAAGAAAACAACGCCAAAACATTGCATATGCAGAAAGCCAGACTTGTTAGTTTTATTCTGTAAACTTTAAATGTTCATCAGGTTCTACCAGGTAATACGAGTAAAAGTCATAACTACATTTGTACAAGCACTATTCTCATTTAGTTTGGTGTTCAGAAAACCTTTATAACTTAATAAATAGCAGACTTGATCTTTACACTGTCAGACGTGTTTATGTTCATTCTTAACCAGTGTCCATTATATTGTGAAGTATTCATCACTAACAGGGGTCTTTTCTAACTTCTCTTTTTTAGAATAAGTAATTGTACAGCCTGAACCGTTGCTCAGTATTTTGTCTCTAAAATAGGGGCTAAATTTTGACACTGGTTACGTAACTGCAGATTATGCTACCTTTATGGACTCATGGTTTGTAGATTGACGTAGCTCTTAAGTGTCAGAATTTTATTTCAACCATGTCACTTTTGATATGAAAGATGATACAGGATGCTGAGCTCTGAGCTAGCAGCACAGCAAAACATTCAATAAGCTATTGGCAGGGATCTTCAGTGTTTTTGTAATAGTATCTTCTCTGCCAGCAGTAGGAGATTGATCTCTCCTACTTTTCACTATTCATTTAATAGTGAAATGTATATTACATATGGAATATGTTACTCAGAAATATTGCTTTAAACATTGGACCCTTCTGTTTAGGTTCTTTCTAGGTTATGTTTGAACACATTGAACTTGGAAGGATGACATGATTAACATATTACTGCTACTATTAATGTAGACAAGTCATGTAGTTCTGTTCTCAAAAGCCAAATCTTTGCTACTGGTTGAATATTCAAAGATACTGCAACAGTTCGTAAAGCCATAAAACAAATTATGCTAAAGAATGTTTATAACTAACGTGAAGAAAAAGATCCAGTGGCTTGGACTGTTTAAATAAATCATTAGAGGAAGGACAATGCAGTACCGGAAACTTCTTTAACCTTCTCACATTTTAAGTGGAAGTATGATCCTACAAAGATTCTTGATTTGGAAACAAATTTACAGAAGTAATTGGCATATATGTGCATATGAATAGTAACACATACATTTAAATGGCTATGTTCCAGTCTATATTTAGCAGTGAAACAAATGCAGAATACTCTTCCTCTATTTCCTTTGAAATAGTGCTTTGCATGACAAGTTCCTTTCTGTAGATTGTTCCGTTAACTTCCTCCCATCTGTATCTCCCTTATAGCCCTAGGCTGTTGAAAATGAGACAGTTTTTGAGTGAATAATGCTTATGTGATTACTTTTTTATATGATTAAAGAAAGTGTGGGATGATATTTTGGTACCCTCCTCCCCCCCTCCCCCCCCCACTAATGATGATATATAGACTGTAAGAGTTTCTAGGGAAGAAAGAAGGAACCATACAATTCCTGATTGACCCTGTTCCTTGGTAGGAATCAATTCCTGTTTTCCCTTTCTGCATTTGGGCCCAAGCTTTCTCTTCTTTAAATGATAACTGATACTTGGCTTACTATTGATTCAATCTGAGGAAAAACATTACCTGTCCTTCTGCTACATTAAAAACTTCCTATAACTTGAGCGTGTGGGAAGAAATGGAGCAAATGTGGTTAACATAAAAATCTTAAATTTTTAAGAGCTTAATATCCCTTAATTTAGTATTAGACTATGATTAATAGCAGTGGTATTTTGCTGCTGAACTCAAATCTACTATTAATACTGTATACACATTTTACAAAAACTACCTTTCAGTAACATAGGCTGCAAAGATCTCTATTTACAGGGTTTGTAGGTGTCATTTAACATAAAGAAATGAACAGGTTTTTTTCAAAACTACCTGTAGCTCATATTATGTTTGCCCTTTCAGCTATTCAAGGAACTAATGATATGAAAGCTAGTTGTTTAATGGAACAGGCTTTCAAGGGTTTTAATTATTCAAAGGATAATAAAGGAAAGCATCAGAAAATGTAATGTTAAACAATAGATCAACTTCATAGCCCTGGAACTCTATGGAGTTATTTTGAAGCTAACGAACTTACTCCATTGTTTCACCCTTATCTGCCTATAAGAAAAGTAAACAACAAAACCCATGAAGTAGCCTCAAAACCCTCCCTCAAAGCAATGCTCCCACTGACTCTAATGGAGCTATTGGCATGAGCAAAACTAATTGTGTGAATTAAAGAATTAGCAGTTCGTCATCTCAATTTGTGTACTATCCAATTAAAGGTTGAGAAAGGGATAGGCACATAAGCAGCCAAAGCTCTAGACTAGTGAATTGAATATTTTAAAGCAGTTGGAAGCATTAGGGAGTTTTAACTAAAAAAACCCAAACAAGAAAACTCCCAACAAACAAAAAGGCAAAATAAAAGCCAAAAGTTTGCTCTGTTCCAGTTGGAGAGCATCTAGGTTGTTCTGGGAAATGAATTCCACTTTTTTATTTAGTGAAAGTCCTTATTTGGATTTGATAGATGCAAGGGAGTACAGAATGTAATTTAAGGTATTGATCAAGGCTTAATAAACTAAATCCTAAATGGGGGAAGCAAGCAAAGACTTCAAAATCCTTTAGCTACTGTGATGAAATTCTATTTGTTTCCCCCCTGTTTGAACTACTGCATTTGACTTACAGAAAGAGAGAGTCCTCCTGCATTTTGATTCTGTGCTGGTTGACAAAGCAGTCAGGCAAAGTAGGATAGATGGAGTGCAGTGTGATCTTCACCTTCGCTTCAGCAAACCAAAGCAAAACAGGTAATTTTATTATTACACTGGTGGTGTATCTCACTGAAATGGTCTGAAATTTCTTGTGGTAACAGCTGATGTATATGTGTGTATGTATAGCTGTTCATCGAGAAAGATCCCAAAGTGCTGGTGGACAGCCTGGGCAGTTCTGGGATCTGTTGCCAGCTGTGGCTCTGTGGGGTGGCCGGGGAGGACAGCGGGTGCTCTGTGCCACAGGCACTTTGCACAGTGGACCTCTTACAGCAGAGCTTTGACTAAAGGAGCAGCGGCACAAAGTTTGTAACCTGAATTAGAATGTATTCCATGCACTGAGAGATTTGAACTTAATTTAATAATAATAGTAGAGAGTCATTAAAGTCTTAATGAGTAAAAATGATCAGGCACATCACTTTGTTCATCACATTTGTGTCTAGTCTTTTATATATATATATAAAAGATATAAAAATGGGATATATATATATATATCCCATTTTTATATATATATATAAAAGATATAAAAATGGGATATATATATATCCCATTCTTTGTTTAAGATTTTTAGGCATAGAAAGACCTTTAGAATTACGGCTTTGCTGTGAAGTTATTTTCTTATAGTTGTGCCAGGCAACTGGTAAGGTCAGAGAACAGACAGGGAGATATAGTGACTTCAGCCTTTTAAGGAAACTAATCTACAGTGATCTTTAAAAACAGTTTTGTTTGTGTGAAATGAGTATATCTCGGTTCAGTTGCTGGTAAAGAAATGTAAACATCACATATCAAAAAATGTAGCTGGGGTTTTTCCACATTAACATAGAGACTGTGAACTTACTTGGGCATTTAACAGAATAATAAGTTGGATTGGTTTTATTTATTAACTCTCTAAAGACATTACAGTCACAGTAGATACAGCTACACTGACAAGGTATCATGAAAAAGCTTCAGTGATATATCAACAAAGTTCAGATGTGATTTGCTATATGTATTGGACTTCCTACTCGAGAAAAGTCTTGGACCAAAGTGTCTTTCAGCTATATATTTCTCTTGAGAACCACGGAATACATTTTATGATTGCTGAGAGCAACTGAAGTTTTTAACTCTTTCTCTAACATCTTGGGGTGAAATAATTCAGTGCAAATCCTAAGGGGGAGAGAAATTTTTGTAAAACAAAGTAACAAATGGGATTAGTTACAGGGGGACTGAAGGATAGCAATAACAGAAAATAACTTTGGTACATTGATAATAAAATGTTTTCTTTTGCCATGCTTGTCAACTTTAGATACAACATCATAGAATAAGGGTTTTTTATGCACTGTGATTTAAAAGAAAATAAAATAAACCCCAAGGTTTTGATTTTATGCTGTTTTGAAAGAATGTGGGGGTAAGGTCCTGTTTACTCACACATTAACTGTTTGCTTAGAAATAGTACAATAGTATAATGAATGTCCTTTATTTGTAATAAATTTATATTTTAAAACCAACTAAGGAATAAGTCTATATTTGTACTGGTGTTTGTATATAGTCGTCTATTTGTCTCATGTTATCTGACAATTGATTCAGTTGAAATGTGTACTGCTGGACTTCTTTGCAGCATGTCAAGCAAGGTATAAAATGCACTTCAATTTATAAATATCTCGGTAATTATGTTTCTGATTTCCTACTTTTGTGAAATACAATAGGCTAAGACTTTTTTTTTTTTTTTTTTTTTTTTTAAATATAACACCATGTAGTATTATTTGGAAAATGAAAGCCGTGTCTGAAACTGTATTCTCAATGTCTTTCAATCTGTACTGCATAGCCTTCTTTTATAACTCTCAACTTTCATCTGGCACATAAGTAGTGAGCCCATTCTGGACTTCTCAACACATTTCCCACTGGTCCTCCACTGCACCTGCTGTGCTGCCATCAGCCATTAATGTTCAAGTGAAGCCAACAGCCGGTTAGGATATGCCCAAGACATTCAGTAGTGCAGATGGTATGTTCTGTCTGCCTATACCTGTAACATCTGGCAGCACTCAGATGTGAGAAAGCTCAAATGGGAAGGAGGGAGAGATGTTTTTTAAGTTGAATTGAACAAATAATTTTCTCAGACAAATTACTGCCGATTGCTTGAGATCATAAAAAACAAACAAACAAGTAAGTGAACTGGGGGCAGAATTAGTTTGCTTGATTGAATTAATTGAGTGAATGCATAAATTGTGTGGATTTGCAGAATTTATCAAAAATTGAATTGGAAGTTGGTTTAGACCTCAGCTGATTGATGCTATAGTTATCTAGGGAGCTTTCTCCTTAACCCTCCTCAAGAATCTATCAAACTACATATCAGGCAGGTGGTCATGCACTTGCTTTTCTACATTGTTATGAGTTTTGCCGTTGGTCTTTATCAAGTTTTAAATACAGTTTCTAACTGTATTTGGGATTGTGTAGATAAGATTAGAATGACATTTCTTCCTTCTAAAATAACTTGGTTTTGTCATAAAGAGCCTAATAAAAGGGTGACTTATTTTGCCATCTGGTCATAAAGCCAAGAATAGTAAAACTTTTTTCTTTCTGAATGAAACACGTTTTTCCACACCTTATCTTTTAAAAATCCCTAATGTGGTAAAGTGTGATGTAGTCTCCTTCACAAAGTTTGTACTGTGTTATAACCATGGCATGGTAAATACTAAGCACTCATATGCAAAGGTAGAATCCATGTCTCAGAGAACCAATAACCTGCATCATTTTTGATCATGTTCTGGGTTTTAACTGGAAACAATTTTGCATTCTTGATTTTGTCTATTAACTGTTACTTGTTTACCTTTCCCCCCTCTCCCCTTTCCTTCAGTTATTAAACTACCTTTATCTTGACCCATGAGTTCTTTTGCTTTTGCTCTTCTTCTACCCCTGCTTCCCATTGGGAGTAATTGGAGAGGGCAATGAGCTCTGATCATGGCATTGGATGGGGTTGAATATCCCTTTGTCCAGTTCAGGTCACCTGTCCTGGCTGTGTCCTCTCCCAGACTACTTTCTGGGAAGGGTGGGAATGGGAAAAAGAGGAAGCCTTGGTGCTATGTAAGCACTGTTCAGCAGTAGCCACAACACTGTTGTTATCAACACTTTTTTAGCCAGAAACCCAAAACACAGGACCATATGGGCTGCTGTGAAGAAAGTTGACTCCATTCCATCCAGATCAAGTATACATAGGAAAGTCTATCCAAGTTAAGTATAAAGAAAAAAATCTGGTAGAGATTTAACAAGGAGTTTTTTTCCTCTTATATGGACAAAATATGCTAGAAAGTGCTGAAATGTGGAGGAGAGATGAATAAGATTACAACACAGTGGAGATGATAAAGCTGTAAAAAATGCATTTTATGAAGCACAAGAGAATTTAATAGATTTGGAAGATGGATCATGTCAGTCAATCTTCAGGCTTGCTGGACTCCCAAAGGAGGAGGAGCAGAATAATATGGCTTCTCACCTACAACTATTTCTGGCAGTGCTAATGAGTGTGGAACAAAAAGTTAGAAGTACTCTGATTTCTGTTATCAAAACCAGCTCCTGGGCAAAGACCTCATCTTGTCACTTGCAAAGGCTCTTTTCTTTCAGGATAAATAATACACATGTTTAAAATCTCATTTTTGTCAGAATCTGTGCAGAAGGATCTTGACAACGCTAATGTGAAATGTAGCAACATTAATTACCTTTAAGCTTCAAAGAGCTGTTAGTAGAATAGCATGTTTTGTGTTAGCACTTATATTATCAAGTTAGGACAAAAACTGCTTGAAACTCCAATGTCCACTTTCTCCATGTTTGCAATTAAGCAGCTAAGACTTTGAGGATGAAAAGTCAGTAGGTAATTCTTCAGCCATGTGGTACGAGAGGTATACTTTTAGTTAAAGTTACAGTACTACAAATTCTGTATTTGCATCCTCAAAGTAGTTGTCTTCATTCTTGTTTGAGTTGATTTACTGCATTTTACATGCCCTGCTTACTCTAGAGTAAGAACCAGACTACTTTAGAAACAAGGGCAGGCTATCACCTAAAGCAAAACATGCAGATAGATAACTTGAGTTTCGAACTGCTGACCTGTTTACAGGCCTTATTTTTCCTCCTTTCTCTCATTGACAAGCTCTAAAAATGTCTGTTATAACCTTACAGCTGCTAAAAAGGGAAAATTAAAGTATGTAAAGTCTGATACCAGACATCTTTCCATCTGTGTAGCTGAATAGTTTCAACTATTGTCAATTAAGTAGATGCTAGTGCTATTAAACTTACAAACCTGATGTTCCTCATCAAAGATGAGTATTTGCCATTCCTCTGGGTGAAAGAGTTTGACAGACACCAATTAAAACTGATGGAAAGAGTAGACACTAAGCAGGTTCTTGGAAAGAAGAAACCAAGGGGAAAAAAAAACAAAACAAAAAAATACTCATGGTGGTGATTTTAGTTATTTATTTTGCTTCTATTTCATAAGCCATAAACTCACTAAGCCTTGAGCACTTCAGTAACTGAGAAGTGATCCCTTCTGTGTAACAAATCTTTTCACTGTCTTTGGTGTTCTCATAGTAACTGGGATGGGAGGTTAGGAGGACAGGGTGTTTGCCCAGATGTGCTGGTGGGGTTCAAGTGCCTGCTCATGCTATCTATTGCTTACTGTCATAAAGGCAAGTTACAGCAAAAGGAATCAAGTCTTGATGTGTATGCTTAGCAGAGGACAAACTGTAAATAGTTTGCAACAGCATAGGAAGAGTAGGTTAGAGGCAGCCAGCTGGTGATTGGAGCATCTGCATGCTGGAGCAGGTGGGTGACCTCTCTGGGCACTCACTGGCAATGGAGGTTTGTCAGGGCAGGACAGTGAGACGAACAATTCTTGGGACTGAGGCAGGAGCACTTGGTGCTTCTGGGGTGTGACTTTCCACTAACTTGAGTAGTCACAGCCAACTGCAGATATCCACGCTGGGCTGCAGTCTGGTAATGCTTTCCATTTTGTGTTTCAAACGTGTTGCTTCAGAATAGCAGTTATAGTCCCTTCAAAAATGAGTTTTCTAGAAACGGTTATCATGTAAACTGCGCATACCTGCCACATGCAGACAAAATGATTAGGTAAAAATCTGCGTGCATTACAGTTCCCTTCTATATTAGATTTTAAAACTAAATGTCCTCATTCAGTTAATTTTTTTTTTTCTCCCCATGAACTGTGATTTTTTTTTTTTATTATTTTTAAATGAGAAACAGCAATATAATTTGGTTGTGCAGAAAAATACAATATCTGCCAAATGACTGATCACTTTTGGCCTCTGAATCCTCTGGCAAGTATTTTGCAGTGCATTTAGGAGTATTTTTGAAGATATAAATAGATCATCATGATCTGTGGCAATTAGCAGATAAGAAGAAATAAAAACCAGCTCTGTATACTGGATATGTAGTAAAGCTGGATTTTAAAACCAAAGGGAACACAAGATTTCCCTTTGCAGCATATTATTCAGTCCCACTATGATGGAACACAGGCAACAGCGAAGCTGATTTGAGGGCTATAGTTTAATAATGCAGCATAAGATGTCATCTTTCCCATGGTTATTTTTTATGCAAAATAATGCCTTGCCTCTGAAGGGAAGGCCTGGCTTATTATTTGTGTTATTATGAAATTGATGTCAATATGGTGCTTTAAAAACCCCATACTGTTTCTAATAGTGTACTGATTATTGTTTTATGTTTTATCTTGTTTGGCTCACAATGCCACCTGCCAAAAGGAAGGGCTAGGGACATTTGTTTACATGCTCCCGTTTAAGGACTGTTCTCCCAGAAAACTCCTCTCAATGAGAGAAGTTTGAGGGTTGTGTATACCAGACCCAGGCAAGTCTTTCTTCAGGTCTAGAGTAGAAACAGTAACTTCAGCCTCCTGCTTCTGGAGATGAACTTGGCTGCCTTTCCTTAGCAGGCTCTTTCAGTCTCAGACTCAAAGAGGGCTTCTGTGCTTGAAGGCCTGTTTATTAAGCTCCATTAGCTGATTCTGCACAGTTTTCTCTAAACCTTGCCTTGCTTAAACAATCATGACTCAGTAGTTTTGTGCATGTCTATCTCTTAATTATACTCTTGGTTGTACTATAGCTTTTTCTTTATTGTTTTAATCAAGGAAAGATATATTTTTATGTATGTCAAATGTTTTAATGGTAAATAATTTTTTTTTTTTTATATATATAGATATATATAGCTCATATGCATACATACTTTTTGTAAGAAAGCTTTCATATAAATGAAAAAAGAAACTTTTGTAGCATGTTTTAAGGTTGCCAGTTTCATCAGTTATAATAATGTGCCCTTCAACAAGTTTGCAAAAAGCAACATCATAAGCTGTGAACTGATGACTTAATCATGTGGTACTCATTTACAGCATCTTATTGGCAAATACCCAGAAGAAAAACATGCCCCATTTAAGGAGTTTATGGCAGAATATGGTAAAATGCAAGACTGTTCCAGGCAGAGGATTTATCCTTAGCAGTAGACCCATAGTACACTGGGAATTCAAGAATCAGGTCTGTCCTTCTGCCCAGAGGCTTTGTGAGTGAAAGGGTGGTGTGTGCTTGTGTCCTGTGTCCATTCTTACATCTTATTTTCTTGAGGCATCATGAGTTTCAGTGTGTGGTTGATGAAGGATGCATGTTACCTCCGGCACTGGGGAACTGTCGTGCTGTTTGCTATGTGAATATCACTGACTTTGTTCTTTTACTTAGAGTAGCTTTGTGCAATTTTTAGCAAGAGTCTTATTTCCTAAATGTGGTCGTGCTCTGAAGCAGCATAAGCCAAAACCTTACTTTATCCCAAATCCATCATTTTAATGTGATCGTGCAGTGAGAAGAAGATGCAGCAGAATTCAAGCTTTGAGCTTATTGCTTTTTTTTTTCCCCAGTAATGAAATTTGTAATTAGCATGTTCAAGATGCTAAGGAGAATGTGAGCATGTTAACAACTCCAAATGTCAAAATGATTTTGCAGTTGTCACTGGCTGTTCACTTTAGGGAAGTAAAGATTCTTTTTACTACTCAGTAAGTTTCTTACTGTCACAAAGTAGAGGAGAGAAATATTGATGAAGGACATCATTCAAATCTGCAAGCCAGCAGGGGTTTATGCTAAAGGCCATAGCTGTCTACAGCTGTTAGAAGCATCAACTCTTGACAGTTGGTGCAAATACTGCTTACTCCCAATGGGTTCATCTACAAAAAGTATCTTAAGTTGTGTATTAGAAGATAATAAAATAAGCTTTAAAAGAAATCTCTTAATAGTGTTACTAGTCTTTGGAAAGAGGACATAGAAAATAGCACAAATAATTTTACACAAGGAGCATAAATCCTAACTATAGTACTGGTCTTCCATTAAAGCAAGAAAATAAAGTATTCAGGATGAGCTCAAGGTAGTTCACATGCTTGACCAAAATCAATTAACCCTTAAAAGGTGTCTTGATCCAGAGAAATATAATGAGGAAAAACTAAATCTAAAAAGTTTGCTTTGTAGACATGAGCTGCATTGCAAATATGTCGTTATATAATAGTTAAATTATTATCTGAAAATATTATAGAGATCTATAATTTGGAAATCAAAGAAGAGACCTAGTATTTTTTAGGATACAATTTCTGATTATTAGATTATTCTTAGGCATTATTACCCATTTATATCCTGAAATGCTGCATGTGGGATGTGCATGCTTGTTATTTAATCCCTGATAGCTGGATATCTCGTCCTTTGGTGAGCAATTAGATTTTCACTTGGAAATGACCTTTAATTCAAAGCAGTTAGATTAAAATCCAAAATGAAATTATTTGTAACATCCAAAATAGATAACATGGATACTAATATTTTTAGACTTTAGTGAAGAAGTAAGAGAAGCATTTCTACACAGATGTAAAATCAAAAAGATTGCTCACACTGTGCCTGCCTTCCTCTGACCTCCTGCGCTGCTTCCCTGACCCTCTCCTCAGAGGTCTGAAGTGCTGGGGTGCACCTCCCAGAGACAACTCTTGTCTGTAAAACCTCCTGGGCTGCTTCAAGTCTTGAAGTCTTCCTTGGGTTCAGTTTAAACTCTGTCTTCCTCAGAGGCTTACTAAGTTTATGAAAGTGAGAGATGCTTGAAATCCCTGATAAATAAAGGATTAGTGCACTTCTTTGGAGATGCAAATACTGCTATACTAGACCAAAGGCTATGAACAGCAGTCTGATCAGTGAAGTGTACCTTTTGGCCTCTCCACCCCTGCTTAACACTTAAGTGAATGTCTGTATCCATGTTTACATTGATGAACATACAGGAATGATGCAAATAATTAGATGACATTAACAAAATGGGATTGTTGGGATTGTTACTAACTGTTGGCTGAGAACAGATGTAGTTGTGGTCAGTGATCTTGAGGATACCAGGTTTGGAAAGACGAGAATTGATCTCTAAGGGACAACATACCTTTCCCCACATAACAACAACAGGAAGGCAGTTTTGCCTAAGACCTCATTCAAAAATAAGTGAAAGAAATTTGACACTGAGTAGCAATGCTGCAGTCACTCAATATACTCTTACCTTGCTTGTAATTTAATCAGTGAGTTTTGATAAGGCTTTTTTCTTTTTTATTTTTTTTCAGTAGGTTAAGAATGTCTCCTAACAAGACTAAATAGGAAAACTGCTAGTATCAACAAAGCTGTTCTTCTCTATCATGTCAAAGATAAATTTCCAGTACTTCCTGGCAAGGACATGAAAGTAAGCTATTATCTATATGAACCATGTGTTTTGGAATACAGGTGCTATACTGGAAACACTTGAAAAAAATCTTATTTTCTCTTATAACTGTTCCTATTCTAGCAATTGCTAGTAAGCTTGTGAGAAATGTCCTTGATCCTCCAGTCTTTCAATAGTACACTTTTCTATCTTAGGTAAAAATATATGTTGGAAAAGGTAGGAATGAATGAGAATTTGGAGGAACAAGTAATTTAATGCTAGCATAGAGACAAACTGGGGATTAGAAAAGTAGCAACATTTTGCTTTGCGTTCTATTTTTACTATGTATTTCCTTTAATGTAAAGATGTCTGCAATTATGTAAACTGTACAAAAATTATTTTAAGATGGAGATGTACATCATATGAACTACTTGCAAATAAACTTGAGCTTAATTTATTCTTCAGTATATTAATTCAGTTCTAATCACTGAATTCCACATGGCTGAGTTCAAAAGAAGATCATGCACCCCTGCTCCTTCCCTAAATTTTAATTTCTTCTTAGTTGGCTTCAAAAACTGAACTGCTTAGAAATACCCTACTTGACCTTTAAAACTACAGTGTCAGGGGAATCATGGTAATTAGATGAAGCCATACAGTTATTTGTCTAAAATATCTGTATAAACATTGGAAGCCACGTATGAGCAGTTTGTGAGAATACTGTATCTTCACAGGCATGGGATGCTGTTGTAAGCTGCATCTTCATTCTTGAATTAATAGTGCTATTACTGAAGACGTTTGCTGAATATTATGCCTGGTTTTAGTGGAAGTTGATTCTGCTTTTACTGATGAAGTCTGAAAATAATTAGGTTTTGTTAGTTGGCTATGCCCTATATTCCTTCTACATAGTTCAGGCTTGGGAATAAAGCTCTACCCAATAACATATTTGTTCCAAGTACATGTGGTAGGTTCGTCTTTCCCTCCTGCTAATATGCTCCTCTGTGAAACCATAATTTTCCTTAGTGATACACCACTTCTCAAATAAGGACCAACAATCTTCATTTGCTAAACAATGTCTTCTGTAAAAATAAATACACTGCACTTTTTATACAGGAGAGCTGTACCTACAGAACAATTTCAAATAGGTGCTATGCTGTATTGTATTTGGCACATAATGGCTATGGTACAGCCCTCTGAAATGCCAGTGAAAAACAGCAGCAAACCAACAGACTATGTTAATAGTCTGGAGCTGGCAGAAAAGTACCAGCGTAGGTTGGCATACTTACTGCGACAACATACAGTAACTTCTGTAAAGAGCAAAGAACAGTTTTCATTCTGTCAGTAAAGAAGTAAACTGATAGAGAAAAATTAGTGTGCCTAATCCATTAATGCCATGGAAGCCATTTGCTAAGGGTTTTAGAATTTTCTACACATTTGCTAAATCTCAAATGTGTAACTAGAGGGACCTAGTAGGATGACAGGAGCTAAAGAAAACACAGAAGACTTAAAAAAAAAAAAAGAAAAAAAAAGAAAAAAAAAGAAAAAAAAGAAAAAAAAGAAGCAGCTTAAAATTAAAAACAGAGTAATTAACGATTTGGATAAAATACACATCGGTGCTCAGCACAGTAGTTCTGTTTAAAAACACCAATAGTTTTGTGCATCTCTTCATATTAAGTATAAAATGTATTTCAGGAAGGACTGTCTCCTCCTCCAGTCTTAACCTAATGACTTCTGCTTCTTTGGAGGGGTTACCACAGAAGATAAAATATATTGCTAGGCTACAGTGATAATACTGATTTTGCTTTAAAGAATCTTAACTTTGATAAATTGTACCCTGTGGAATAATTTAAATGAGTAACAAAATAACAAAATATATTGTCTTAAATTGTCGGAGTTGACCAGTAAATTTATGCATTAGCATTTGGAGAGCTTCTTCTAATCACTTTCAATTAAAGAATTCTTCCTTGGGTTGATGCATTTTAAATTGTCTCAAATTAGTTTTAAAAAAATATAACCTTTCCAAATCACTAGTCAGTGTCAAAAATGTTTATCTTCTGGCTACACAGCTTCCTAATGAGGAACTAGGAAGCAGTCAGTACTTAGGGGGTTACTGTCAGAGACTTAGAGTACAGAAAAATCTAACGAGGTTGTATATGGTTCTTTCGGTCTATCAATAGGCAGCTGGTTATCTTCTCTTACTGTAAATTTTTCTTTGCATGGATGTAAGAACCATGGACCCTCTTAACACAAATGTGT
>NW_010287707.1:39291-45854 GCF_000700745.2 Antrostomus carolinensis
GTCCTAGAAAGACCTTGGCCTTCAAACACAAATGTGGGTGTAAAGGATAGAAATGAGCCAAGAACAGTTTCTGTAACTATTTGATAACTCACTAGCTACCCATCCTCATTAAAACATTTAGGAAATGTGTATAGTTGGACTCACTTATAATTCTGAGTTGAAACAAGAATGAAATACAGAAGAAAAGTCAAGTGTAACTGAATGTGGTCTCCTGAATTTGTAATTTTAAAACTGCATAATAGTAAGCTATGTTCACCCACGTTCCACAGCCCAATAAAAGACCTGCTAATTAACTAGTTTCATTATTGAAGGCAAAGATCCTCTGGTGCAGGCTTAAAAATGTGCTCTCTGGTAGTAATGAAGAGTGAGTAGGGATATGGGAGAACAGTTTATACTTGGCCATGTATCCCATGAGAGATGCTGTCATTTTTGTGTTCTCTTATTAACTGAAAATACGCAACAATGCAAGTCTAGGAATGGCATGCACGAGACCTGGAAAAGAGTAGAAATCTTTCCTTCTGTGTTGTTAAAGTTGAATTAAGGAAATTAATAATACAGTTTTATCATTTCCCATGATTTTTTGAGCATACCTTCATGCTAGTCAAACATGTACAAATACTTTATTTAATAGTCTTTCTGAATTTGTATATTTTTATGAAGTAGGGCAATTGAAATATGGAAAGCCAACCTGTGAGTTAAACTAGACATGATGGAAAGGCTCATGAAGAAATAGAGAGTAAAATGACATGGCTTTATGTGGTTCAAAAATAATTTCTTCTGTCCTCAGTCTACTCAGCTTTACTTCCATTGCTACACTATCTATTGCAGAACATAAAGTCTTGGTGTGTTACTTGTGTTAGAAAGGATTTTCCTATCAGTAGAAACAGACCAGTGTGCTGAAGGGGAGTCAAGGGACAACTGTTGTCCTGCCGCTCCTCTGGACATCTTTCCTCCCATCCCCAGAGGGAATGGCAGCTACTTGAAGAATAAACTTCCAAAGAAGGTAACACAGTCCAATTGTGGCAGTAATTGTGAGACAGTAAAAGTCATTAATGTGTTTTGGTTTTGTTTTTGTGGGGTTTTGTTTGTTTGTTTGGGCTTTTTTTTTTTTTTAGATCAAATTGTTTAGAAAGAAAATACTGGCTGCCTTTCTTAGGTGGGTTGCTTTTCACATTTATGGCCTCTTTCCTATTAAAAGCAGCAGGTGGCTTATCAAACATATCTCCTCTGAAATATGAACTGTGTTTGGAGTAGGATTTTGATTGCTCGAGGAAGAAATCTGCTAAATATTTCAACATTGATCTTTGGGCTAATGTGAAGTTGCTTGAGCCTGCTTGCCCTTTTGGTTGAGTAGTTGGGGGGAGCACATACAACCTCTCCTATGCTGGGGTTACAGTCTATGTCTTTTGTACAAGTAGTTATCAATTACATACAGAAAACAATTAAGCAAAGCAAAAAACCAAAAAAAAGTTATAGCTTAAGAACAGTTTAGACTACAGCATAAGTCATCTTTGACTCATTGCATGACAAATATGACACTGAGAGTCCTAAACTGTACAAAGATTTTTCCCAGGATCGTTTTTAACATTAGCAAAATGGATTAGGGGAGCAGTATGCAATCAGTGATGTATGACTAAGATTTGGTTTGGGTAGAGTATGTGGGCAGCATATTGAAGAATGTCAGAAGCTCAAGATTTGTATGTGGTAATAAACTAAATCTTCCTTATTTAAACTAGATAAACTGAGTCTTTAGGGTCTTCTGCAAACAAAGTTTTGACAGAAGAGTTTTTCATAGCTCTTTCACTGTGCTACTCAAAGACAGTATTTTGAAGTCCTTTACTCAGGTAAATAACTTTCTGTTCACAGATCTATGTTCAGTAGAATGTGAAAGCAGACCTTACAAAAACAAAGCTTTCCTCTCATACTCATTTATTTAGACTTACTCAAATCTGAATAAAAGGTTCTGTGTTTGGCAATTAGCTGAAAATGTTCTGAGTACAAAAGACGTTATCGCTTTTAATGGATGATACGAGCATTTCTCTTCTGTATGAGTCAGGGGAAAAAAATGTGTTAGATACTATAAGTGTTGAGAAAATCTGGTTTAAAATATTTAGAAATGAGATATAAATAGATATAATTGAGAGCAAAATATGCTTAGGATTGGGTTTATGTTAATGAATCATCAAATAGCAAAATGTACTGGATGAGGTGTAGCTATATATGTGCACGTGTATATACATACACACTTCAGTGTAAATTTATAGAGCTCATGCTATATATATATGTATATAAATATATATGAAACCCAGAAAGACTTCTGAAGTATTAAAATATTCTGTAAGTGGAAGACTTTTTCTTTCTGAAAAAGTAAATTCTAAGTGTAACCTCACAATAATAGAGAGGCCTCCACAGTCTGTGAAGTCTGCATTGTAATTCATACCGAGTTGTTAAGCTGCACTCAGAAAAGCTACCTTCTGCTGTTCTTAGGCAAGGCCAAAGGGATGCCACCAGCAGCAGAACCAGGGTTGTGAAGGTACAGCACTGCCTACATGCTGAAAACTGATGCTCCTCTGGCTTGAACATGCTGCCTGAAGATCATAGAGTGCTTCCAAGAAGCCGTAAAAATTATTTGCCACCTCTTCCACAGGGTGCGGACTAAGAGATGAGAAGCCAGCTCATCAAGTGCAGGATAGGTGAAAGCAGCATAGAAGTAGGAGATGAAATCAGTTTGTAACTGCTTCATCAGGCACTTTGCATGATACTAGTATCAAGTTCAGCTGAGGTATTTTGAAGCAGCTCCAGCAAAACCCTGTCCTTCAGTATATTACTTTTTTAAAGGAATACTAGATTCTGATTCCAACTTCATTTTTTCTAAGAATATGCTGGTTTGCAGATCAGATTCTTCATTAGATCATGTTCCTGTGTGACCTACTGTAGGTGATCCTGCTCTGGCAGGGGGATTGGACTAGATGATCTTTTGAGGTCCCTTCCAATCCCTCACATTCTGTGATTCTGTGATTCTGTGTCATTATGGGGATGTTAAATTCATTTAGATTAAAGGCACCAGGTTAAATATTTGAATAAGAGAATTTAGGGGACAAATCAGAAATATTTGTACCTAAGAGTTATATTGTTATGTTAACTCTGAATACAGCAGGCTTAATATTATCTTCTTCTAAGCATAGTTCCAGGAAAAAGTTATTCAGACTTATTTCTGAATCATAATTCCTCTTCCCCCCTCCTCCTTCTTGTCTTAAAGGGCAAGATAAAATGGTAGCACTTGCAAAATGGATCTTTACAGGAACACTTATTGCCTTTTTCTTTTCAAATATCAGAAGTGTTCAACTGAAAATACTTTTAATATTCATACTTGGTTACATGACAGTCTTTTTTTATCTAGTTAACTCATTAAAGTGCTTTCAGGTATGGACACATCTTTTTCTCATGTATGCCTATTTAGATCTGCTGCTGACCTGTACCTCCAAAGTTCTGTTGCTTTTCTGCACTAATAAGCTGCCCCAAAAGGTCAAAGCACTGCACAGCTCTTGTCCTGTCAGGTTTCTTGGAAACACTAAGACTTTTGACTTTTTATTCACCTAGGTGAGGCTTGGTAAGCATTGTACGTCCTGCTTGAGCACACTCTCTATGATTCCCACATGTGTTTCTTATAATCTGTGCATGTTTTTCTATTTTCTCTATGGTTTGTATCTAGAACGGATCAGTGAATGTGCAAGGTGTGTTTCATCTTCTTTGCCTCAGTAGCACCAGCTAAACCAGTCATATTCTGTATAATACTGCTAGATTACTGATGTTTCTCTTGTACGTATAAAAATAACACAAAATTATTTTAGAAATGGGACAGTTCTCTCTTCCCTGCCAATTTGTCAGTGCTTGTTAGAAAACACCTTGTTGTTTTAGGGTTAGGTTTTTTTAAAATCTTTTTTTTTTTTTTTAATTCTGCTTATAAAGTAAAGAGGAAGGAAGAAAGAAATGAAAATTATTTTTACTAGAAGTATGTTGACCTTCAAGCTGTTCTGAATGAAGGTTTTAATGCAGTAATGTGTTCTCACTCCTGGGGTGTACAGACCTCTACATTTACAAAATTTAAGCAGATAATGTTCAAAATCTTGAGAAATCTGACTTTTTAATCCTGTGTCCTGTGTCAGGGATTTCCAACCACTGCTTTTAAGCAGCCCTTTTCCTTCCAGGGCTGTTGAAAAACTTTCTACTACGAGCTCATCTCTCTATGGCTGTTCAAAGGGCAAGGCTGACGTGTTTTAGAAATTCATAGACTTCTTTAAGATTTCAGTCCCTGAGCATCTTCGGAATGAACACAGCACTACATAAGCTACCCTAAGCATGTATATTTATTTGACTTTTGTCATTTTGAGAATTTATAAAATGCTTAGGACTTCCTGTGTTTTACAAATAAAATGTGTGATTCTACATACACAGGCTGTGCCGGGTATGTCAGTGGTGTGCTTCTGGGAGTACAGTGTGATTTCTGCTTCTGCAATCTAAATCTCTTATAAAGGTAAAGGGATGGAGCAGGGAGAAAGGAAACCGATAGTGGCATTAGCACCCCTTCAAAAAAGGCTAGATCTGCCTCCTGTGTGTAGAACTGTGTGTGAAGCAAATGTATATCAATTTCTAAGGGCTTCTTTATTTTCAGTTATGATTCCACTCTGTAGAAACTTGGGTATGTATAAGGATTGTGACAATCAACATGTTATTATGGCTAACATAGTTTTTATCAGTAGAAATGTCTAATTAAAAACTGACCTCTGCTTTGTGGTTTTCATTCATTTACTCTTGAGATAAGTGCTGCTGTTGTGATTCATTGATCAGAAAAGCATTTCCTTTTTACACAGTTTGTTAATAAGTGCATGCTTCCTTCCCTTTATGCTCAGGGCTCTATGTTTCAGAAGGATACAGTACAGTAGAAAGGTTTTAAAGCAAGTGTTTAATATCTTTGTGATGTTTGCAATAGAGCACTGAGGCTTGGTGGCTGAAAGTTGTACAGAAGGGATCAAATTCCCATAGAGAATTGGGACCCTTTGGACCAGCTGCTGAGCAAGGGCTGGATGTAGCCTGCCCCACACCCTTCACTCATACAGAACTACAGCTTTTCCTTCAGGTTTCATGCAAGGTGAGAGAATAGTACATCATCAGGTTTTAATATTAGACATCTATATAACAATGCTTAAGTAATTTAATATAATTCTCTGGCCATGCTATTTAAACATGATTTTTTTTCAGGCTACGTGAAGTAGCTACAAAGTGTCTGGATTGCAAAAGCAACATGCTGCCCCTTTCTCAGGCAGATGTGGCACTTGAAGGTGCTTTCCTGCAGGCTGTGGGTGCTCCAGGAAGGAGAGCTAGGTGCTTGTGTTCTGGGAGACGCTTGTGTCCAGATTTTGGGATAAAAGTAAAGGAGAAAATCATCACTGTGCCTGCTTGTATCCAAAAATGAGAAGATCTACAATTATTTTACTGGGGTGGGTAAGCTGGTTTTGTTGTGGTCCTTTGATTAACATAATTGTTTAACCACCCAAAAGCATTCCTGTTAACCTTAAAAAGTTTGCTCAAATGCTTGAACAAGTACATCTTGAAGTGCACTGCCATCTGGCTCCTTCTGGACAGAAATCCTCTGAAATTTTAGGCTAACTTTGCTGTTGTGACAACTGATTCTGGGGACTTAGTCACATGAACAATTTTTTCTTAATATCAGAAATTTGTATTCTAATGAATTATTTTTAACAGAAGGCAAAAGACAGGAAACAGGAGTGATACATTTGTCATGCAAAGTGTTTTTAAAAAGCAGGGAGACAAAAGAGCTGTCTTGCATTTATTTCACTCCACAGATTCGAATTAACAGAGACTTGGGAAAGTAGTTCAAGAAACGTGTTTGTGCAATGAAGACTGTTACCATAGCTGTTCTGGGGGAGACTGAGCTATTGCTGACTTGTTAAGCAGCTTTTACTCTTCAAAAGACAAAGCTGTGCAGAGCCTTTGAGAGCAGAATCCTAATGAGATTGCTACGCTTGCGCTTTTCTTCTTTCCTCCTGTTGATCCCAAACCTTTGTAACATGTTGTGATCTATTGAGAGATTAATTGAAAATGTGAAAGATGAATAGGGCAAAGGCAGGGTTCTGGGTGCTTTCCCCAGCTTCCTCATGGCCCTGTTGCACCAATGAGTCAAGGAGAGACATTGCCTGGCCTTCAGCTCCTGTCCATTTCCACTGACTCCATCCTGAGAAGGAGATGTCTAGCTAGTGCTGTGTGTGTGAAGGATGCTGCTGATGATTTGTGGAGATAGAAATTCTGGTATTGGTGTGATACTGGTGATAAAAATTAATCTATAAAATGCATCATATTAGTCTAGAAAACATTGAATGTGTGCATTTATTGCCTGCAGAAATTGAAATAAGTAATCTCTTTGGCAATGTCAGTGTCATTCTGATCACAGAGTTGCTATGATTTTTTTGAGTTGCGAATTGTATCTACAGATTTTTGTATGCCTCTCAAGTGGTTAGAATTATAGAATCATAGAATGGTTTGGA
>NW_010287708.1:0-40708 GCF_000700745.2 Antrostomus carolinensis
TGACCACCACTCTCTGGCTTCTTCCCACCAATGAGTTAACAGTCCATCTCACTATCTGATCATCCAGTCCACACTTCCTTAATTTAGCAGCAAGGATGTTGTGGGAGACCTTGCCTAGCTGCCAAGTTGTCTCTTTCACATATTCTCACTTTTCTTTCCTAACTGCTGTTGCAAGTATTCTTTAGCCTTTGTTAAATATGTGATCAAAGAGGTGCAACCAATATTGGTGATTAGCTCAGCTCTGGCCAATGGAAGGTCCATCCTGGAGCAGGCTGGATCTGGCTGAGTCTGATGTCGGGGCAGGTTCTGGTGTTTTCTCACAAAAACCACTCCTGCCACCTTCCCCAACCTCCACTACCAAAACCTTGCTCCATAAATGCAATACAATAGTTCTGAAAAAAAATTCATAGTTTTTCTGATTTTTGAGAGAAAATGCCAAACTTTATCTTAAACTCCATTTTAAGTCTTCTTGAAGTATTTTTTCTGTATAACTTGCATCTTACTGAATAATTAAAAAAATATTAACTTTCAAGGAGTGTTGTTAACAGAATACAAATATTTGCAAATTAAAAATTGTGCAAGAATTTAGAATCTCATTTCCTTATGCTTTTTTACTTCCCACTCTCCTTATTTGTCAGTCCTTGCTTCTTGTGTATTTGTATGTTGCTTTTCAGAATTAATTGTAAATTTTAAAAAAAATTCCACAATCAGTATAGTGAATGTATTACATATTTGTTAAATGCATTGTGCTTTTGTTACAACCATTTTAGTCTGAAATGAAAATTGTTTTCCTCCTCAGCTCATGCAAAGATACAGACTATAACTGAACAGATGGTGCAAATATGTAATAGTAAACTTAATTATTTATGAGTTTCATCATTGAAAAAGTTAACAAAATAAATCTGATGCAATTTGAAATAAATGTGGATTTTGGCTACTTTTTTGTTGGTTTATTTGAATTAAATATTTCATTATACTCTGGTATTTCTAGAGAGTGGCAAAATTATCTATAGTTTGGTAAGCCCAGAAATGTTCAACTAAAAATGACAACAGATAAAATTGCCCCCTTTTCTCATATTTTGTAGCAATTTTGTTATTAAAACCAGAAGAGTAACAATATTTTCACATCTCTTTTTTACTATATATAACACATATATATACATAAGACAAGAAAAAACAAAATGTGTCTTTAACATATGGATCTGTAGAATATACATTTTCCTTAATAAAATATTTGGGCAATGTTTGTCAACTAAATATTCACAACTTTATAAAATAATTAAATAAATTATATATGATACAGTATTTACAGAATTAATATAGTGTTAATATTTTACTTTTAGAGTTATTGTTAAAAAGTTAAATGACTAAACAATGAATGTTCCCATCTTCATTTCACTATGCTTTTCACTGATTACCTCAACGCAGCATCTTGATGTCAATGGTAGTTTTTAGTAACAATGATTTCTAGCTGGTCCTTAGAACATTCTTTTAATGTACAAAACAGCATTTAGTGACAGACTAATGTATTTTCTCCTTGCATTCTAATGCTTCTACTGTTTAGCCCAGAAATTATAAGGCAGAATGTGATATTATTATATCTCTGATTTACAGTGTAGTTTATATAAATGACTTAAGAGATACATCTATATAACAAAGGCAGAAAAATAGCTTATGTGTGAAGAGTGGCATATCCATTAAATTCTCAAGGTTACAACTAACCTTACCCCAATCTTGATTAATTTGACCTTAGTGAAGGCTGATAGTTACTTGCACCTTTTAAAAATTAACTTTAAAGTTGAGCAGACACTGGTGTTTTACGTCTACCCGTGAATTGGATAAGAACCATCTCAGTTCTGAAAAATATTTGGATCTATAGCATGTGACTGTATTCATTTATTCTGGAAAGTCCAGAACGCTAGTGACCACTACTATGACTAAACAGATTCAGATTTATGTAAACTTTTCTTTAACTGAGGCAAATAAAAATATTAAAACTCTGAAAATTTTAGAATCATAGTATAATTTAGGTTAGAGTAAACCTGCAGAAGTCACTTTATCCTATCCCTTGCTCAAGGGTGATCCATTTAAGAGCAGCCTACTCAGAGCCATGTCCAGCTGAGTTTTGTGTGTCTCCAAGGATGGAGACCCCACAACCTTTCTGGACAACCTGTTCCAGTGTTGGACCACTCTCATGGTGAGAAGGGGTTTCCTAGTATCTATTTGCAAGTGCCTGGGTTCCAGGTGGTGTTTGTTTCCTCTTGTCCTACCACCGTGCACCCTTGTGAAGAGGTGTATTTCATCTTCTCTGTACCCTTCTATAAGATAGCTGTAGTCAATAATTGTCTATACAACAATAAGAACAGACAAAGTTCCTTCAGCCTCCTTGTATGTCATTGTTAGATTATACTGATTTTTGTAATGCCAATTCTAACAAAATATGGGAAAATTTATATATGATGCACAGTTTCTTTTTTAGAACTTCATATGCTTTTCATTGTATGTGATTGAGTTAAGCAGCTTAAAATTCTTTGCTTTCAGAATGGTTGTCTAATTAATGTTCATGTTCAGAATTGTACTATCATTACCAAATTACTTAATGAATAAAAATTTGGAATACCAGCTTATAAGCTTATATCTTCAATTGAATGACAAAATACGATAGTAACTGGTAATTAGTTAATATAGATTTTGCAGTCTTTCAATATTTTTTTCTAATTAATTTTGCAATTTGTTTTGTGAAATCTATTTTAATAATTCTGTTACAGGATAATTCTAATTTAGGAAATGCAGAAACTGAATTCTTATTAATATTCTTTAAGCTTCTGATCATTGTCTATAAAGATTTACTGGTTATACATTTGAGAAGAGCCTAAATTATTTGCATTCCAGAAATGCTGATTACGACACTTACATTATTTTCCTATTGTACAAGAATATTGTGATATTGTATTATTTCCACTTCTGATTTGAAGGAGAAGCTCCTGAAATTTGCAAAAGATACCAGGAGAAAATCAATTAAATAAATAAACAAATAGACCCAAAGTATTTTTAAAATATTTGACAGTGTTATTTGTATATAGGTAAAGTCTCTGACTACATTTGGTGTCAGGGCATGAGTGCATCCCCCTGGCTTGGGGGTTTGGCTACTGAGCCTCTGGGCTAGATCAAAGACAGAGGGCCATGGACGGCAGATCCACCCTGCAGTGCTCCCAGACAGTGCTGCCGGGTGGCCAGGGCCAGGGCTGACCCCAGCCCCAGCTCCATTTCCCAGAAGCTGCTTTCAGCTGGGCTCCACCATGAGCCCAGCTGGAGCTGCAGCCCTGCCACATCCCAGCCAGCACAAGTCAATGTCCTGCCCTGTTTCTGGCCCCACAGGGGTGTCCAATGCCCAGGGGCTGGGGCTGCTCCGGTGCTCCTCCGGCTGCCCTGCTCCTGGTCGGGGGCAGTGGGACTGTCCCTGGCTATAGACCCTGCCATGACCGACCTCTGGGAGATCCCAACCCATGGGAGCCACCTGCTTCTACTGTGCCCTGACTGTGCACAACAAGGCAGCTTTCACCGAGGTAAACCAACAAGGCTGGAGAAAATTATGGGTTTTTTTTCTGAAGAGCCCTCTAAAAGGAAAGGAATAAAACGCTTTGAATAATTTGTGAGTAGTTGTTGTGAGCTATGGGACTGTTGTCTCCTTCACCGAGATCAAAAAGAGTGAGGGAGGTGTCTTTGCTACTGGCAAGGACTGAAACATTATGAAAAAAAACAAAATCATTAAAAGGACAATAAGTTATTCATTGTGTACAAAGTTTAAATACCACACATCAAAGATCTAATTATTGTGTTACATTTTTTGACCAAAATTTCCTGCTTTACAACAAATAGTGAGAAATCTAGTGTAGAAATTCTTCCAGATTTAGAAAGCAATATTCAGTGGCACTGCAAAAGTAAAACAAAAATAACAATTCAAGATTACCAAATATAAATCAAGTAGAAATTAACACATTAACATTATAATAGATCTTCCCTAATGTACATACAGGAAAACCAGGTTGCAAATCATTTTCTGTACATTTTTTGGGCAGTGATATATATAATTACACTATTCATTCCACTGAGCAGCCACTTCTCCTAACATAAGTGATACGTTTATAACACAGCCTCTAATTATTACTTGAAAGACTTTTGCATCTTAAAGGTCAAAGTCGGGACTACAAGATAGCAAAGTTTATCCCCCTTTTTTTTTTTATTCATGAATCATAGTAAAGTCAGCATAAGAACAAAGCATATTAAAACTAGTTCTCTGAAAAATAAAAAAAAATGAAGAAAGGACAAATGAATGAAAAGGATGAGAGGGAAAATGTAACTGTAGAGTAAAATTCAGATTATAAGAACAACTTTTCATAGTATTAGTTCATTGGCTAAGTACAATGGTTGATTCACTGCCTTTTTAAAAAATGATGCAAATCAGAATTAACTTTCTTGGAATCAAAGTATTTACATCAGCATTAACTCAATTAAAAGTGACCATTAAAGTCAGTAATTTCCTTTGGAGTTCAGATACGTATTGCAGAGTAAATTTCAGTATCATTTCCCTTTGAGAAGAGTGGAATGTTCACTTGTAATTTACTGGTTCATTTTCATAGTCCTGTACATAGTTGTCTTCTTGCCACATTTGCAGTCTGGAACGTAAATCTGAAAATATTACAAATAATACCTTTAAGAAGGGGGGGTGGGGGGAGATTAAATTTGTAATACTAAAAAGATGCTAGGATAGGAACAATGCGTTTATACTAGGTTTCTGTTGTTCCTCTTGAATAGTACATTTTGTGTGTTCTACATGGGTCATTTTCAGCTATGGCTGATGAAATAGCCTAAGTATACATCTTAAATAGTGAACACATTGACTCAGATATGTTTAATTAGAAGATACACCAGGGATCAGCAATGGTACAGTAATCTGTGTTATACTACAGAACTAAGAAATCCCAAGGTCTAGTCCATGTTTAAATGAATAAAGCCTGTGTGATAGGCAAATTATTCCATCCTATACCCTTCAGTCTGCTTAGGCCTTCATTCTCCTTAAATTGCAGAGGAGCTGATGTTATCTTTCTTGTCTTTGAAATGAAGAAAATGAAAACAACAGTGATATTTCTGAGATATTTTCTGTAAGTATCCATGTACCTGTGTTCTTTAATACATTTACTACAACATGTTAACTGTGAAACAGATTAAGCTTTTCAGCTAGTGTGGATGAGTGCGGTCAAAAATTAGGTTCTAACAAAATCCAGTTGAATATGTTCCTCTGAAAGTTAATATACATAATTCACTTTGTTTTTCTTTCCTACAAGTTCTTTCCTATAAGGAAATCAAGGAATTTCTTCACTGAAATTGTTACCAAGCATTGGAACAGGCTGCTCAGGGAACTGGTGGAGTCATCACCCCTGCAAGTATTTATAAGACGTGCAGATGTGGTGCTTAGAGACGTGGTTTAGTAGTGAACTTGGCAGAGTTAGGTTAAGTGCTGGACTCAATGATTTTAAGGATCTCTTGTAACCTAAACGATTCTATGATTCTATGATTCAGAATTATTATTTAATATTATCCACATCTACTTCTTTTGCTTTATCCTTTTTGTTTCCTTTCTTTTTCTATGTTCCAGAATTTTATTCATTTCTTTTATTTCCTCTTGTAATTTTCTCTTTAAAACAGTCCTGCAATGTAATTTACAACTTTTTTTCTTTATATCAGTGTCTTTAATGAAGCCCGCCAGTTTATGTGTTAATTAGTGAACAGAGAACCAAAATCAGAATTTAACTTCTAGGTACCTCTTTTCTATTTCTCAACAAACTTTATCAGTGTGTAATACCACCTGCACCAGGTAGCTGTAACTGGAATCCTATCTTTTTTTTTTTTTTCTTTAGTTCTTCTCCAGGATCTAGTTCTGTTTTCCTTCTCAAAATAAAGTTAAATTATTTTCTGTCACTGCTTAAGAGTCAGTAAATTAAAATATTTCATTTTCCATGCTGAAAAAAAAGGTCTGAATGATGTAGGCAAGACTGTAATCTATTTTCACTCCCAGAAGCTCTGAGAAACTATGTACAACAGTAGAAGCATCATAGTCATCCACTTTGCTTGCTTCCTAATTCTCACAAGAAACAGGAACTGTTAATATTAAGGTTAATATTTATCATTTTAAGAATAAAGCAGCATAATAGATAACAAGAGTTTTGATACAGAAAATCAGTTCAAAAGTATATGAAATTATTCTTTCTTTCCCATAAATTTAATTTAAACAGATTATTTTTTCTCAGGAATCTGAAACTGCCAACAACTTTAATGAACAATACATATATTTTAGTTCTATTTCTAAGAACTGATATACCAATTTTAATAATAAATAAAAGGTCATTCCTCTCAGCGGTAAAAGTACCTATTTAAAAAAAAAATAAATTATGGAAAAAAGCTATAGAAGTTAATAATTGCTTACTTGCATATTTTCTTAAATAGGTATTTTCATCAGTAGCCATCTTAAGTCTTCATTAATTTAATACTGAATGCTAAGTCTCCAGAGAGAAACAAACATTTTTTTAACTGCAAATTGTAAGACTAACAGAATTAAAGAATCCTTTTATTTTTTTTTTTTTTCCACCTTGTCAATTACAAAAGTAAGTATAAAACACCCTTGGAGAGTACAAAAGAGGAGAACAGGATCAGTAAGCTTTGAGTGTTCAGTAAGAACTCCAAATCAAATCAATATGAATAATGTTTTATCAGAACTCGGAAAAAATGAGCAAACCACCACTAAGCTGGAGGGCTTCTGTAATTTCATCTTTCCACTCCTGTGAGCCTATAGCCTTATGAAAAACATTGCAAATTTGGACCAAAATTAAACCCGTGCAAATAAACATGCATATAATACACAGACACAATGGAACCACAAACTCAGTCATAAAAGTATTTAAATAATTGAAGTAACATCTAAATAGCATAGTCCTTATATTAAACTCAGTGATAAAAGAAAAGCACTGTTTTATATGGAACACCAAAAAAAAATCACTAGGGTTTAAGTTGTGGTGAAAACTCATTTGTGTTCATATTTTCAAGCGTATGAATGTGTTTAACAAAGTGCATACAAATTCAGAAATATATCTACTATGAAATTGTTTTACCTTTGTGTAATACATTTAGACCATGTACAGTAAGACAAAGTTTGAACCAGTATTGTAAGGATGAGTTATCAAAAAAGATAATTGCTGTAATACAAAGAAAAGACTAATAGGGTAAGCCAACTGTACACAGAATATGCCTTAAGGATAGTGGGGTGAGGGCATTATTGTAATTATTGTATTTTTAGACAAATATATTTCAGACTGAGTGCTTAGTGATAAATAAGCTTTATCATAGCTCTAGTTATGGTATTTTCCTTAAAAGGACAGAGAATGTCAGCAGGATCACAGGCAAAATCTTATTGGGTAAAGATCCTACCTGAGGTAATCCGGTGTGACAAATTATAATGTTTAGCATTAACATAGTGCTTGCATTACTGACATATCATGTTGCATTAAAAATTATACTATGAATAAAAGGGCGCTACCTTATATATATGTCCAGGAACTTACTACTAATCTAATTAATTTTTGAACAATCAACAAATAACTAATTAAAATATAAAAATACACTCATTATTAGTCCTATTAAAATGATACAGTCTGAATTATAAATTAATAAACGAATGTCTCCTTCAGCAAAGTTTATTACTGTCACACATAAGCAACCCTTTTCCTTTATCTACTCTTTTTTCTCTGGTGATATATTCAACCTTCCACTGCCTGCCTAAGTCCTGAGGCTGATGGTGCCTGCCTTACTCCAAATGGATACACACGGTTTCAAAAAGTTGGTGATGCCAGAGGTTTTTCACTAGGGGAATACAGGTTTGATGGAGAGGGATTTCTTCCTTCTCTGTCTTTGGTCTGCTTGGGGTTACTTTCATATGTTTGCTAATGCAGACTGTTTACTTGCTCTTTCTTCATTGATGTCCTACATAGATTTGTTAAATTTTTATCATATAAGGTATTCAAGAAGATAACCAAAACCCTGAGATAGTCAATCGTTATCCAGCCATTAAACCCTTGTTATAACAGCTTAAATAACCTAAAGTCAGCTCAGCCAAAGACAAGTCTAGACAATTCTTCAGGCTTGAATGGTGGCAAAAACCTGTATATTTTATTAGTCATAGCAATTACATATTTCTTGGGCTACAAGACTACAATTTCAAATATTAACCAATTTTTTAAAATGCCCCTTTTTTTCACCAGTAAACATTATGGGAAAAAGAAAATACAACACTAGATAGTCAACATCCACAGAGCAGTGTTCTCAGTGTTTTGGGGGTTATTTTTTATACAGATAAACAGTGCAGAAGAGTAACAGATCTTTGAATTAACCCTGTTTATAGCATTATTTGGAGCTTATCTGGTGAATTAAGGCCCTATGAAGTGCTTTGAACTGAAAGTTTGTCTTATCAAACTTGACCTTCCTCACAACTGTCCCTGAATTTTTCTGGTAGCATATTCCTGTGAGAAAAAAAAGGTGAAGTTTTTGTCATAGTCTTGCAGTGATGGGATCATATTTTTAGGTATGCAAATACACATAAATTTTTTACTAACGAGACGGAATGTCTTATCAATCCTATCTCATCTTCCATGTCTTTTAATCTATGGACTGCAGTAAGAAATTAATCATTAGGGATAATAGTCTATCTTATTCTGTGCACAGAAAATTTATTGGGAAAGATAGAAGTTTTATGCTAACATATTAAGAACAGTCCTTTAGGACTGAATTTCACTTTATTTTCCATCTCTTGCTTTTACCATCACTTTTTCAATGCTATGATTATAATTAGCCTTCTTTTTACTCCTGACAAATAATAAAGCTTATGAAATCTGATCTCCAGATCAGATTAAAAAAAAATCCTAAATAGCTCAAGGGTAAAACTTTTTACTCACAATCTCATATAATTGAATTCTCATGAATGACCTCAAGAAATGAAATTTAACTCAGTCCCAGAAAAAATTGTCCCGAGATTAATACAAATTCAAGAATAAACAGTGTTTTGTGTGTTTAAAATACTTTAGATTTATTTTTTCAAGAAACTCAGGATTTTTTACCTTAGTATTTCTTGTTCTGTAAGTTACATGGTCATGAGTAAAAATTATTTTTCTTTTCCATAGTTTTATTTATCTGAATAATTAAGAAAAGAGTAATTATTGTTGATTTACTATTGAGTTATATATATATAATTCTATGAATCAGTGGTGATGATTTTAGACTTGAGCAAAACTGATGTATATAAATAGCTAATTTAAGATTGAGTCTGAGTGCAATAAATCTGTTACTTATCAGTAGTCCTGTATTCAGAATAAATGTAGTTTTGGGTTGCGTTTTTCTTTTTGGTTTGGTTTGGGTTTTTTTAATGAATATGTTACTACATGTGATAAAGATTCACAGAAGTGTATTTTGAGCAGTGGAGTTGATAGGCAACAAATCCTTCCATACCAAAGATGGTACAATGTATCAATATATGACAAAAATAGTATAAAATCATGTAATTAAAGACATTAGCCTCATATTGACTGGATTTCATTAGTTTTTGTGAGAACCTTTCCCTCTTTTGTAAAACTAATGGATTTTTCATCCATTTTAAAAAGTACTGCAGACCCATTTCTGTATCTGTGTTTAGGCAATTGAACTATGTACTATGACATTATATGAGAGACATATTGTGACATTGTCTCAATACGATCCTGAACTGTGGAAAGTTAACTATGAAAGAGGGGAAAATAACAAGCTATTCTGTTACAATATCCAAGTATACGACAAATTCAAGCATAAATCATCAAGTAAGAAACACTCTTTTCTCCTTTTTTTTTTGTCTTCACACTGATTGTCATTTTTTTATGACAGTTTAAATTCAATAACAATTAAAATAGATGAAAATATGCATTCTGGAAGACCCGTTTGTTATTCCGAAAACCTCAAAGATTTAAGTATTTTTAATGCATTTCTAGATGTACATGAACTCCAGATCACTGTAAAAACTCTTATCAGATCACTATAACAATCCTTCTAACTGACATTGTGGAACAAAGAATAATTTATTTTCCCTAACAATGGTTAAAGAAAAAAAATAGGATTATGATCTGGTATGTAATCTAGCACAACTGGGAGAGATTTTTTTTCACATTTATTTCAATAATTTTAGCATTAGTTAGGGGAAAATTCCTTGTGATTGCCACTGACATTCATGAGGGATATAAAAGATAAAATTTAACCTGATTTTCAATATTAAAAATCCACCAACATCCTTCAAAATACAGGGCTTGGATTAACAAAGCAGAGGAATACTAGTTAAGAAAATAGTAAATAAAAGATGAAGCTCAATTCCATAACAATAAACTATGGACAGATTCTGAACTACTTGGACTTAAACTGAAATAAAAATATTTTAGAAGTATTGAAATCAAAATAGAAAAAAAAAAAAAAAGAAAGCAAGCAAACTTTCCTTGGTGTGACACGGTTCTGGTTTTGGCTAGGGCAGATTTAGTTTTCTTCATAGTAGCTAGTATGAGGCTATGCTTTGGATTTTTGCTGAAAACAGTTACACATAATGGAGCCCTGCTTTCCTGGAGATGGCTGAACACCTGCTTGCCAATGGGTAGTAATGAATGAATTCCTTGTTTTGCTTCACTTGCCTGTGTGGTTTTTGCTTTATCTACTAAAGTGTCTCTCTCAACCCACAAATTTCTCGTTTTTACTCTTCCGATTCTCTCCCTCATCCCACACAATGGCTGTGTGGGGCTTAGTTGCCAGCTGAGGTTGAGCCATGACAGACACTTGAGGACAGGTAAAATAGAAATAATATTTAATTGCTAAATCTTTCTTAGGCCTCAAATCTGAGTCCTTCCTAAAGGACATCTTATCCTACAAAATGAAATGAAATAAAATAAATATAAATAAAATCAAACAAACAAACAACAACAACAAAAAAAAAACCATACAAGAAAAGAAGAACAACTGTGTCCTGGGACATTTTCTGCTCTACTCACTATGACCCTAGCCAAGGATAATTAAAAAAAAACACCAAAAATATCCACAGACCTCTTGGTTTCTTGCTTTATTATTAGCTTTTCAAAGAAGCATTCTGAAAAGGTCTTAGTTAAATTTCAGGAAAAAAAAAAAACAACAAACAAACAAACAAAAACATAAAAAAAAAATTAAGACACTTAAAAATATGTGTAATATAAAATATTAGCAATAATTATTAATATTATCAGCTAATTATGTCATGTTCTTTTAAAATCATTGCAAGGAATGGAAGAACTCTTGTTCATAATGTCATTACAACTTCCAAACCTACTTCAAAATATTTACATATTTTGTTTCATTATAGATTAATACTAAAGAAGATGCCTCAGAATTATGTGGGTAGGTTTTGGTATAAATAAGGCCTTCTCCTATGTGGAATTGAGCCATTACTTAGAAATTTGATGCAAATTCAAGGCCATTAGAAGGAGCCCAGTGGTACAATGTCAAGCAGGGGCACCCCAATGTCCCAGTCAGGCACATGAGTCCCAGGGGACCCTTGGCTCCAGGAGCCAGAGGACACCCCACACCAGAAGTCAGTGAGGGTGGATGCCTGGGTTACCACACACATTGTGGAGGGATCACTACCCAGGGATATGGGGCTCATCATGGGATGCCAAGGAATGTCACTGGGAGATTGCAGATGTCTTGTCATGGCATGTTTAGTGGAGAAAGTGAAAGTGGAGAAAAGGACTGAGGCTGTTTAGGATGAAAAAGTAGGGACATGGATAAGTGCATAAAAAAGGACAATCATATATTACGGAATCACAGAATCGTAGGGGTTGGAAGGGACCTCAGGAAATTATCTAGTCCAACACCCCTGCCAAAGCAGGCTCCCTACAACAGGTTGCACAAGAAAGCATCCAGGTGGGTTTTGAACATCTCCAGAGATGGAGACTCCACAGCCTCTCTGGGCAGCCTATTCCAGTGCTCTGTCACCCTCACAGTGAAGAAGTTTTTCTTTAAGTTTGTCTGGAACTTTCAGTGTTCCAGTTTTTGCCCATTGCCTTTGTCCTGTCACTGGGCATCACCAAAAAAGCCCGGCCAAATTCATTTGTCTCCCGCACTTCAGGTATTTATAGACATTTATAAGATCCCCTCTCAGTCTTGTCTTCTCCAGGCTGAAGAGTCACAGCTCTCTCAGCCTTTCCTCATAAGACAGATGCTCCAGGCCCCTCATCATCTTTGTGTCCCTCCGCTGGACTCTCTCCAGAAGATCCCTGTCCCTCTTGAACTGAGGAACCCAGAACTGGACACAGTATTCCAGATGTGGCCTCAGCAGGGCAGAGTAGAGGGGGAGGAGAACCACTCTACCTGCTGGCCATACTCTTTTTATTGCACCCCAGGATACTGTTGGCCTTCCTGGCCACAAGGACACACTGCTGGCTAATGACCAGCCTGCTGTCCACCAGGACACCCAGGTCCTTTTCCACAGAGCTGCTCTGCAGGAAATATTATCAGTTAAAAGTTGCTGGTCAGTAGTCTGGTCTGTACCTAACCAACATAGTCTGTCTTCTTGCTTTATTAAACTCCGTTTCTAACTAATTCACTGGATGAGAGACTCTGTATTCTGTGCCGGTGTATGTGGCGGGGGATCTGAATGTCAACATGAGACTGTGAGTCAGAGGGGCCATGTGCCTAGAGGTCAGCAACTGGAGAGACCACACTCTGTGTGCATGGTGTGGGTGTTTATGTCAGTGTGTGAGTACTAGGAAATATCAGACTGGACTATCCAGTGAGCAGGATAAAAAACTTGGGAGTCAGGCACTGAAGGTTCCCTAATTCTGGGCTTGGTGCTGAAGAAACTAGAAGGTCTGCTTGTTGGCTATTGGAGGGACCAAGAAGTCCAAATAACTGACTGCGGCAACTATGTAATATGGGGTTGACACCCATGACAAGGTAGACTGTCTATCCTGGCTCTGTATTGGAACACATGCTCAACCTCACTGCTTTCTGGTGTGGGGCGATGGAGTCGTGGCAACCTCACATCTTTCAAATAACTGAGCATCTCCTAACACAACTGACCAGTGAAGTGACAGAAAAAGTACTGTTTAAGTCTATATGAAATTCAAAATCTTCAGCTGGTATCATGATTAAAACATACCATGAATCTATATTATTACATAGTAATATATAGAGTACAATTTAGAACAAACTATTCTAATTCCTGTTTGGCGTTATAAAATAATGACAATTCAAAATTTCATTCACGAATTTCTCCTTTGCTGTGCTGTTCCCTTGGAAAATTTTTAGATCCACTTTTATTTTACAAATATGAACACAAACACCTAAAATGATAATGATAAGACCCCACCTTAAGTGATTCACAGCTTGTGCATACATCTCCCATTCTAAAGCATTTCATAGAAGAGGAATCTCCCTGTTGCAACTGGGGACCTGTGCAAGTTCGTTCTGTGATCAATAAGGTGTGAAACTAGAATATGGACTTACAGAGTCTGTCTGCTTACTCAACTATATTTTAAATCCTTAGGGTCATAGAAAACACAGATGACCTTAAGAAAGAGGTCTTAAGAAAACATATTGTTAATTTACTTATTTTTTGCCAATATGCTAAAATATCAAGAATTTGTATTCAGCAAGCACAAAGGTCAGACAGGGAACTGAAAGCTAAGTGTTTGGGAAGTAGCTGAGCAGAGTACTGTAAAGATATAGTAGGGTTATTTAAGACTTTATTTATCAATACAAGACATAAACTGCTTGGCTTAAATTGATATACCTGTTATGCAAGACATAAAGACTACTGCACATCAGACAACAGGTCTACAGAGACCAATAAGGTATCTGACAATGAACACTGAGATGGCTTAGAGAATTCTATAAAAGACAAAAATGTGATGATACTTCACCAGAAAGTTTTCTCACTCAGCACTTTCTGGCTGATGAACGTCAAGGAGACCTTATCTTTTTACCTAAGAAAGTTAAAGGCTTTTCTTCTGTATATTTGTCCAGCAGTTTTTTCAGAATTCCCTGAAATTACCTGACATTTTTAAGAATTTGTTGTTGTTGTTGATTTTTTTTAATATATATAATAAAACTTAAATGAACTAAGAAATGTGATTTTAAAATAGCTGATGTTATTACAGTAAAATATCTCTCTGCTAAAACATGCTGCAAAGTGTTATGATGTTTGTTATGGGCAGCACAGCTGGATAATTCTTTGTCTCCGTTAATAAACTCATGGTGTTACGAAGCTATGAAAGAGTAATATTTGAAGTAGAGAAAAAGAAATTCAGTGGTGTACAAAACCAATGAAATTGGTTATGTTAATGAACATGAGCAAGTTGCACTGCAGAACTGCTTGCATCTGTGGATGGGTTTATGACTATAACTTCCTATATTTCCTTCGTGTAGATCAGCTATACATTGGTGATGTGAATGGTGTAACTGGAAACAATTAATGCTTCAGAAAATCTCTCCCTAAATCCTTCAGTGAAATCTTCTGTGTCTGTCTTGAATGAAGGCCACATAATTTCTCTTTATGGAGGCAGAGAGCAAACATTCACAGCATCAGAGAATATGAGAGATTCAAAGAGGTCTCTACAGACTATCTAGTTCAACCCTTCATGCTGAAAACATTTATTGATATTTTAATTGACTAAATATTTGCTACAATAATAATTCATAAGCATTAAAAGAAACTGTAATTTTTGTGGAATACCTGCACCATGTAAAGCTGAAAAAAACAAATCCAGGTCAAAAGAACCATGTTATTTCATTAATTTTATTTTGAAAGAAATTGAACATTGAAATATTTCAATCAAACAGATCAACCTTAAAAAACAGTAAAGAGGTGACTGACAGACTATTAAATCCACAAGCTTTTCAATATTTATATAATTATTTTTGTGCTTAGGAAAGTTAAAGAATGCTTAAAATTTATTATAGCAATTTGAAGGTACAATTTTGAAACCTTCCATTTTGGAGCATTTAGCATTTGATTTGTCTGAAGTGCCCTACCGTGTTGTCATTGACATATATGATGGATTCGTTTATTTAAATATAGTAGGAAGTGTATGCAAGTTGACTATATACATAGGCAGATTCTTACCTATCACCCTCCCTCCACTGAAGTTACTATTTGCATTTGTATGAATAAGAGAAAAAGGCACCCTAAGAGGTGGAAAAACAAATAGCTTTATAATTAACTATATACAATATGTGTTTATATTTATTACAGAAAAATATGAGCCACGTCTGATTGTTTTCTTAATCTTAAAGCAAGTACATTACGTATTTTTCATTTTTTCTAGAACTTCATCTGTCTGACACAATGTCATTAACTAAAATGTACAGCAAGGTGTGCTAGAAATGACTGCTCACCTTGCATTATTTACCAGATAGTCACTAACAATTTTCTTTATTTTTATTTTTTTTTAAAGGGCTTGTGGGGGAAGGGGTAGTCTTTCTACTATTCACAAATGGTAAGTAGGCTTTAATGACTCATAGTGAGGAATGAAATTCAACAGATGACATCATTTCAGTAATTGCCTCTCACTTAAAACAAGAAGCACCAGCTCAGAAGTTGCCACTGCTGTCAAATGCAAGATTATGTTCGTAAGAGAGTGAGCAAAACAGAGGAGCTGAGACATAATAGGTATATTATAGGTTAATACAAACATCCTTATAGCCTGCAGGAGCTTTTTGAAAACCGTTATTTTTCAGAAAGTGTTATGATGTAATCAAAACATGAAACTGCAGCTAACAAGCGTGATCAACACATTATATTGCTCCATTCTCTGAGTAGCCTCAAGGTGGTGAACAATGTATATTTCATTGCATCTGTATAATAAAAAGATAACAAAGGCATGGGAACATGCAATAGGGTCTCAAATGGACAAGATTCATTCTTGCCACTGTACAGAGATTAAAAGTTTGGGCTTGGCTACAGTTATTTGACAATGAAGGAGAAGTCCTGAGTACATCTTAGGCTACTACTTCATAATCAGCTTAAGCCAAAACAAGGCTATATTTTTTGCCAAAATAACACTCTTGCCTTTTTCAGCTACGTTTTTTGCTGCCTCACTTCAGCCAGTACTAGCAATCATGTGGCCTTACAGCAAGTCAGGATTAGATATGATTGAAAATTAATTGTGGGGGAAAAAAAACAAAACACCAAAAACAAATTATCTGAGTCACCCAATTGCAAGTGCTGATACAAGAATGAGAACAGAAATGAGCCCTTTTCAGCAGCAGGCAGTTAATTTAGCTTAAGCCAACTGTAAACCAGTAAGTAGCCTTTAAAATGGCATGTCATTAAAAATCTACCAACTCTTCTACTTATTTTTTCACAAACTATCCCCAGAATATCTCAGTTATTTCAGAACATATGTATAGATCTCCAGAAGTTCACATAAGCTCAGGAATACTTGGACTACGTTGAATAAAGAATTTCTAAGATATCTAAGTATAAATACTGAACAGTACACCTAAAAGGAATTCATAAGCCTAAGTCTTCAACAGGAAAAGAGATAAACCTATAACAACACTAGATTTATAAACTAAGATAGCTATATGCCAGGGAAAAAAGTAAGAAAACGAAACATAAAGATGCATTCCACTATATATCCAGTGATATAGTGACTGTGACAGTTACAGAATAAAAAAAAAAAATCCACCTAAAATCATCCTTTGTAGAATAGACATAAATTTAAGTGTCCTATGTTCCAGGAAATTTCACTAAATACAATGTTTTGGACCTATATTCCTATCAATCTTTTCTAAGGATACTGTTTCAACTGATCCACGTATTTATAAAACTTTAATATATGCACTTGCTAACTGCCCGTCATCTGTTGGTGACAGCCTTGAGCACTGAGCTATGGAGGTGGTCTGCCAGCCCTCTCTCTTACTCATCCTCTTCTTCCAGAGCAGTGAACAGAAGTTTGAACTCAGCTAGTATCAAGACCCAAGCAGTTTGCCTGTGTACACTGACTTAGGTCCTCAGCTCTGACATACAGACACACTTTGCCATCTGACGCCAGACAGCAAAGAATTGCATCCAGACAAATTTCTAGTCAGGGCCAGCGTGTGCTGAGTCAAAACAAATTCATCAATATCCATTTTTATCTAAACAGCAAACTGGTATAATTTACACCAGACGATGCAATGCTCACAACAATAATAAATTAACTATGCAAATTATTACATTATGTACACATATAAACTCACTTCATAAACAACCAATCTGTCATACAAACCTTGTGTTCCTTAGCTTTAATTGACCTGTCATAAGCCATTAAATTTGACGCATAGGCAGTAGCAGAATGTTGTGGACTGATTAGGCCATGAATTCCACCTTTCTCTAGCCACTAATTGTCAGTGGGGTCTCAGACACGGCACTAAGGTCAAAAAATGAAGTTTTTGAACAAAATTAAATCCATATACAAGTATCTAAATGAATCTATCAATTTTCCAAGTAAATTCTATAGATTCTAAAAACTTACCTGATATAGATCTGAGTTTCTCATATAACTGTCAATGACTGGAAGATTTAGGTATGCAAAGAGTTTCAAAAATAAGACTATTTCATGATATAATAAGGATTTTAGTGCCCGAAATGAGATAATTGTAAGAATACTGAATTTATTTTTAAACCAATATATTTACATACTAAAAATATTAAAAATAAATTTTAAAATTGCTTATTTATTTTTTATTCAATATATTTATTTTATCAGTATTTCAACTGTATTTAATTTATTCATTAAGTTTTATCTGTATTTCTTTCATTCTATCAGTATTTCTGAGGAACCTGTACATACACAGGTACATGGGATCCATTGAGATGCGCCACAAGGTCTGGAGGGAATCAGCTGATGTAGTTGCCAAGCTGTTCTTCATCATGTTCAAAAAGTCATAGCAGTCAGGCAAAGTGCCTAGTGGCTGGAAAAAAGGAAACATCACACTCATTTTTAAGAAGACTAAAAAAAGAAGACCCTGGAAACTAATGACCAGTCAACCTCACCTCTGTGACCAGTAAGAACATGGAACAGATCCTCCTGGATCTGTTCCATGGAGTGGAGCATCTCCCTTATGAGCAAAGGCTGAGGGAGCTGGGTCTCTTTAGCTTGGAGAAGAGGAGACTGAGGGGTGACCTCATTAATGTTTATAAATATGTAAAGGGCGAATGTCAGGAGGATGGAGCCAGGCTCTTCTCAGTGATGCCCAATGGTAGGACAAGGGGCAATGGGTGTAAGCTGGAACACAGGAGGTTCCGCTTAAACTTCAGAAGAAACTTCTTTACAGTGAGGGTGACAGAGCACTGGGACAGGCTGCCCAGGGAGGTTGTGGAGTTTCCTTCTCTGGAGACATTCAAGACCCGCCTGGACGCCTTCCTGTGTAATTTCGTTTAGGTGTTCCTGCTTTGGCAGGGAGATTGGAGTAGATGATCTTTTGAGGTCCCTTCCAATCCCTAACATTCTGTGATTCTGTGTGATTCTGTGAAAGCTATGTCAAGACATATGCCTGATAGAGAAGTGATTAGAAACATGACTTCACAAAGGGCAAATCATGCCTGAATAATTTGATAATCCTTCTATGATGGAGTGACTGCATTGGTCAATAAAAGAAGAGCAACCGTTGTCATGTACTTTGACTTCTGTATGACCTTGAAATGATCCCGTACAACATATTATATAATATGGAATGCCCCATTTTCATATCCAAATGCCAATATGAGCTTTGCTAATTGTTATTCTTCCCTCACCGAAGTCCTTTACACTTGCAGACTAACAAAGCACAAAGTCCTTGGACTTCCAGTAACAACTAGAAACATTAGTATGTTATCAGCATTCTTCTCATAACAAATCTTCTAATGAAACCAAAAGACATCAATATTCTAGCTACTGAGAAGAAAACTAAGACAACCTTCAATCTTAAATTTATCCCCATGATGTTTAAAATATATTTTATGTGCAGTCAAGAGCATTTCCACTAACTCTTTCTGTGCTTTTCTTGTGCTTCTAATTTCTCCCCCTATCTCCTCACCTAAGGAGAAGTCAGAGAAAGGAAATTAAAAAAACCCAAACCAAACCAAAACAAAGAAAAAAAAAAAAACACTTTAAATTTGCCTACATTATTTTTCTGTTAATTACTTTCCTATGTGTCAGGATGGGATTTTCTGTTTCACATCAAT
Organism: Antrostomus carolinensis; assembly: GCF_000700745.2. Lineage (NCBI taxonomy): Eukaryota > Metazoa > Chordata > Aves > Caprimulgiformes > Caprimulgidae > Antrostomus > Antrostomus carolinensis. The sequence continues at coordinate 19,295 of NW_010287708.1, forward strand.
CACTCATAAAAAGTAAAAAAAAATTACTGTATGTTAGCAAGCACCGGAATCTGAGTTACTGCAGTTGTTTCAGATGTTAGTATGTGTTTGTTAACTTTTGTCAGACTTTTACTTTTTAGTGAAAGCTTCATACATTTCAGAGAACAGGACAATTCAATTTGGGATTCTAATTTTCATTTTGCGCAGTTTACCAGGGTTAAAATGCAAGGTATGGCTTTGTCAGATGACTTTGGCAGATTATAATGATGTGTTCAAACACAGTTGCACAAGTAATCCATAAATTTAATAATTAGCTTTGGAACACTCTTGAGAAACGTTGAGTGATTCCTGTTGACTTACACCTGTTGCTGACTACTCTAGTGTACAAATGTTTGTAAGAAGTAACTGTATGTTCCAGGAGATGTGAAGAATTTATGTCTGCAAAATAAAGGCCCTAGAGGAACAATCCCTTGTTGAAGGTGAAGGCAATGTTTTTAAGATTGCTGTTACTTTTAATTACTAAGTTCCTCATGGAGAAATTACTTAAATTCAAACAAATTCAAGGTTTTCTGGTCCTGTTCATAACAGAGTAAGCAATCTCTTTTGTTTCAGAGACCATTAACAGAATTTCGCTGCTGGCTGTAGGCTTGGATTTCTCACGTCTCTTCTCAGACATATTAAGAGCTATGGTATCTATAGAAAAGAAGAGGTGAGTAAGAATGGGACTTTCTGGCAGTGTGAGTTATGCATGGGATATGTGAAGTTTTAAGTCACTCAAATCTCTTTCTTAATGGCAACAAAAAAAACATTTTGTAATGCCTTTATGTATTGTTTTTCAGGTACAATTTTAAGTTAAAGACTAAAAAGTATCCTTTATCTAGGATAATAGGAAGGCTATGAGAGAAGAGAATTTGTCGCACCTGCTTCTGTGGTACATCACCAAGAAGATGTAGGCCCAGGTTGAACAAAAAACAAACAAACCAAAAAAAAACACAAAAAAAACCAAAAAAAGTGTTTTTCCCACTGTATAAAGACTGAATAATCAGCAGTGGTCTATTTACAAGCAAACTTTTCTTGCAACTTTCTGCTTCCAATGTCTGTGGTGGCACTCCTCATCTCCGCTCAAAATTGTTGTAGCTGCTTCCTGCAGATTCTTGTTCATACAACTTAAGAGAAAGCTTTTTAAGAAATAAATGTTTTTGGCTTTTTTATTACTCTTTTGCAGTGATCTGTTTCTCAATGTGTTTAAAATACCAACAGCAAAATTCATAATTAAACAATATCAACTGATGTTTTATCTTTGCAAGGATTGCTTCCTCATGTTGTCATAATGCACCATATTATTTAATTTACGATCCTGAGGAAATTAATATAATTTTTCAGTGTTTAATATAGATTACATATGGAAAATTAAGAATTTTAGCATGGTTGGTTAACTTGGGAGAACTTGCTCATGCAACTCCATGTGTAATATAATGACACAATGAGGTCTGCATTTAACCATGATATGCTCTAATCTGTCATAATAACAGTTTTCATAAAAGTGTAGGATATCCTAAAATCATAACGAGCTACAGTCGGAATATTTTTCTTATTAAACATTTTAAATAATTTATCTTCAATGTTCCTTTATATATTTAGGTTGCTGGGTTTGAAGGTTAAATTTAATGAGATCTGATTTCTATACTACATTTATTGTATGCACACAGCACATAGAGCATGAATAAATTACATTATTCCAAGTGCATTTTTAAGGTCTGTTAAATATGCAGGAGTATTTAATTGCCATTATTTCCAACTCTGATGATAAAAAGATATTACCTGAAAAAATTTATTTTTAAAAAACTTATTATAATCAAAATATTATAAATTATATTTTCATATATTTTTCTGACATTTTACTAAGAAAAGCATTAGTGTAAACATGCAATTATTGAACAATTTTTTTTTCACTCCATGAGTTTCTACAGAATATCTTGTTATAATTTATCTGGTCATTAAAATTAAGTGTGTGTACATGTGAAAGTGAATCTGAATTTCTGAATTATATTGACTGAAAAATGCAAAACCAAACCAAAGGTAGCAGTCCCTAAAGATGAAGCTGGCATTGAAAAATTAATGTTTGCAGCTGAAATGGCATGAAGCCATTTAATATTGTCCTGTACTACATGTAACTGTGCATGCAAAGGTACAACAGGAAGGATTGTTTTATACCATTTTATGTACAAACACAAATGCCACAATACTATGAAAAAGCTGTTTGATATAATTACCAATGCAATCTTCTACTCCATAAAGAACTTTTTTGCATACAAGTATTAATTAATCCTTTACTTAATTAAATAAGTAATGAGTTGGTAATAAATGGGGAAATTTATGTTTATGCATATTTGAAGCACAGCAAGTTTTAATTCTCAGTAGATAAAATACATATATGCATTCATTTAGTTTACTCTCTAGGGCACAAAGAAAGTAGACAGTCAAGACAATAGCAAAATGTAGATTATATGGTCCATTCAGAATACAGTGGAACATCACATAAGTGTCAAAATCCATGCAAGCAGGCCTTGATACCATTCCGAGAGAACGTACCCTTCTGCTTAAACAATGTAACATTGAAAGATAGTTCCATATCTGTTAGGTCTAGTTAAGTTTGTATTATATTTGTGGCACCAAGTTCTAGCAATAGGGTAGCGTGGTGGGTTGACCCTGTCTGGATGCCCACCAAAGCCCGCTCTATCACTCCCCCTGCTCAACTGGGCAGGGGGAGAAAAATATTATGAAAGGCTCGTAGGTCGAGATAAGGACAGAGAGAGATCACTCACCAGTTACCAGCACAGGTAAAACAAACTCGACTTGGGGGAAAAAAACAAATTTTAATTTATTACCAATCAGAGAAGAGGATAGTGAGAAGTAAAACCAAATCTTAGAAACACCTCATCCCACCCCTCCCTGCATCCTGGTCTTCACTTCTCTCCCAGTTTCCACCTCCTCCCGCTAGTGGCACAGGGAATAAGGGTTGAGGTCAGTTCCTCACATGTTGTTTCTGCCTCTCCTTCCTCCTCAGGGGGAGGATTCCTTCCCCCACACCAGCGTGGGGTCCCTCTCACGGGAGACAATCCTCCATGAACTTCTCCAATGTGAGTCCTTCCCATGAACAACAATTCTTCATAAACTGCTCCAGCCTGGGTCCTTTCCATGGTGTGCAGTCCTTCAGGAACAGACTGCTCCAGCAGATAGTATAAAACTTTTGTAGAGGGACAAGTCAGTATGCATGATAGGTGGAACGATCCCTCGTGCATCTGGTGTTGTAATAAAGAATGCTTGCTTCTTAAGACTACATCTGTTTTAAGAAGTTTATTCCAAATTTTGGTGACAGCCCGGTTGAAAGGTCTAGGCCAAATTAATAACAGTACAACCTGATAGCATTGATTGGGTAATGCAGCAATGCCATGTGCCCTACTACTAAGGCTGGACATATAAATAAGACACTGACTCATGTATATATCTTAAGCAGCTATCAGACACTGGCAATATAAATATCTAAATTAAATTGCTCTCTAGCAGATGAATACCTGCAATTTTCAAAGAAATTCTGTTCTCTGGGTGACACAGATATACATACATCCCACAAGAGAATTTTTCTTACCAAGACATCTAGAAAACTCTGTTTGGAAAGCAAATGGCAGAATTTCTTCAAAAGGCATCTCCTATGCCTATCGTGACCATATGGAATCCCTTTTGCAATAATTTTATTAGCATTATTAGCTTCTGTTATTTTGGGATAGGGAAATTGCCCTTTTCAGAGTGGCCTGATTAGGGTCATTAGAAACTGCTTAACCTCTTGTGTCTTTTCTAGAGGAAAGAACTGTCAGGGTACATATATATGAATTTAATCACAGTCTCTAAAGACTGTAATTTTCTATGACACAACATTAAACCAGAAAATCTTAGTACATAACTGGTCATGTAAAATGACAATTTTTTTCCTGCAAGAAGCATTGGAGGAGGTAGAATATTACTGAAATTTTAATAAGATTGTTCCTTAGAAAAAGGGGCTAATTCTTCAGATCTATGAAATACAATCTAAAGTGTCCCTTTATTTACAATAGGGAAAATAAACTGACCAAAGTTTTAAATAAGATGCAAGAGTTTTTCTGTTGCTTGCATCATCTACAAAAAATGCAACTACAAATGTAGTTGAACCTCTATCTGCCATCATTTTTTTTTTCTGGGTTAATTTTCATTTATTTACAACTGCAGTGATTTGATAGAATGTGAGGATCTTTATAATAGAGTAATATACAAAGGAATTAATTTATTGAGAAAGCCTCCAATCATCTTTGAAAGATAAAAGGAAAAAAAAAAAAGGAAAATCAGAATGCAAAGTCCCTGTATTTATTTTTAGTAGATCCTTTTTACTTAGGATCACAATTCTGCAGAGAATACTGAATGAATGTGGTCTGCCAAACACGCTAAAGCCACAATAAGCATTAGATAAAATTTAAGTTAAAAGTAAGAATTTATTTCTTCACTCATTTATTTTACTACAACATGAAGTTTAAGAACACAGAAGCTATACGGATTCATTTCATCTCACTGTCTGATTATGATAGTCCACTTGTTTATGAATTATGTTGAGAAAAGGAGCAAGGAATAAGAGTGATGAAAAAACTTTTTTTTTCCCCTTTTCTTTAAGAGTTTGTGGTTATACTTCTTAAACTAAATACTTCACTCTTGGAGTAAGTATTCTAGTCCATAAACGGAAGATAGGCAATTCACGTATACAACAGAAGCCATTTCAGTTTTTTGAGTCTTACTGAACACTGTAAATTGTTTATACAATTGTTGATGTTGTGAAGGTCTCCAGAGAGGTGGAAATCAAAAATTTCTGCTCCCTTTGGTGTTTGCTATAGTCTATCTGCCTTTGGGAAACTCATCATCCTGTCTCTTTCCTACTGTTCCTGGTACAAAATCCTAGCTAAGTGTTGAAGTTCTCACAATTAGGTGCCAAAGCCAGCACTAATTTTTACTGATGGAGCTGAATGCTTTATTTTTAGATATTCCAGAGCTGAGCATCACAATCCTTAGCCTTCTGTACTAAGTGCCTATTTAATGCCTATTTAACTGTTTCTAGCTCCTGACACCAAATGGCAGGAGTAGTGAGGTTTTAGCCTGTTCTCCCTGTGAAGTAAAACCAAACTGGGTGAGCCACTTCGCCTGTAAGGGAAAAGCCATAAGAGTCTTCCCTGTCAGTTTAGGGATAGAATTGTGCCTTGCTCTTCTGTAGCACAGGTAACTGCTTGCAGACAGTGAGCTCACAATTTGTAGACTCTTATTTTTCATCTGCTTAGTTTTGAAGTACCAGTTTACTCAATATCCATCTTGATATATAACATAATTCTGCTAAAAGGCTGGCAGGGCAAAGGGTAAAGCAAATACTAGATGAAATTATTGTGTAGCTTACTCATCTCTCAGCCACCTGTAAAAGATTGCTCTCACATAGCTTGTTAATGAATCACACTGACCTCTCTGACAGTTTTTCCTCCATATTAGCTGGTACCTTTTCTTTGGCAGAGTACATCTAAATACCATAGAGTAATTTACGTAACTTACATTTTTCTGATTAGCACTTCAGGTTCAAGGTCATTTGACTACTAGGAACTTAATGTCAGCAACATCCTCTGCACAAGTTGTACCAAGTATGCTGGCTTTTTCAACAACATCGCAGCAGCAGAAATAGCAGTGAACTTTTCTTGTCATTAGCCAACGCAAACAAATAAACAAAACCAACAAAAGGAACCTGCAGATGTCAGTGTCACCTGTCAACAGATACATTTGTTACCTTGGTGTCTAAATTCCAGCTGAAATTCTGCCTTGAGCTTGTCAACACACTACAAGTCCAAACTGTCCCTGAGATTCGTGAAGCAAATTCCCTCTCAGGAGAAACACTCTTTTCTTTATGTCATCACTGTTACATGAGAGTTTATGATAGCAGCATAAGATGTCATTGTAGCCCAAATCCCAACCCACATATGTGATAAGTAATAATTTGCTAATCAAACAATCAAACAATTAATTTAACAGTTCTTTTAAGTAAGAGCCAGAGACTTAAGCAAATGGTTAAATGTCAAACCGCAGAGTTATGTCACCATGATGCTCATGCATCCTGTTATTTAGTCAAGGTTTAAGTTTAGGTATTCACATATAAGCGATGTAGACATGATAATTGTAAAATCTACAATCACGACAGAACTGCCTAAAGGATAAACCGAGAAAGGCGACTGTGAGTATTTGTCCAACGGACCGGACCGGCAATTCCCGGAGGACCCGTGAATTGCATCAGATAACCTAGACTGACACATCACGGCCATCACAAGGAGTTGTCAACAACTAAAACGACTCATCATAAATGATAAGGGACTCAACTGCCCTGGAGGTGGTATAAAGAGGACTGCTCTATTAACCCATTTGCAAGCCGTTGGCAGAGCGGAGACTCCCCGGCCGCCCAGCGCGCTGCTTTGCTCACCTATATCTAATAAACCCGATTTAAATCTATAATCGGACTCTTTGTCTGTATTACTTATAACACATAGATTAATTACAATTTGAACTCATGTTTCCGACACAGAGGTTTAATTTCCCAGCATAAAATTGCATGAAATTCTAGATATTAAACCAATTTAATTTCTTCAACTGATTCATTTTTTAAAACATGAAGTTTTGAGCTGACCCCTAATAAAAGCAAGTAATTGTCTTACACTTTATAACGTACTATTATGTACGTGTGGAATCTTACAGAACAGTAGCATATATAGCCTGCTTGAATTCAACCTTCATAAATTTTCCCTGTCATGTGAAAGCAAGAAATTCTAGTGATACAAAATACATTAAGGAAGAAATTTTAATTTAATTTTGGCTGAGAAAAAAACAAAGAATGAAGAATATTTATAGTAAGAGTTCCTTATAAATTTTAATTTTATGATTGCAAAAAGTTTTTAATCAAGAATCATTGCTACTAAAGTGATTATAACTGAACATTTATATTATACAAAATTATAAACCAAAACAGAGTTTCACTGTCAGTTTATCTGCTTCTGGAGTACTCTAAAGACATACCCTAAGGATAAAGCTTCTTAGCTGGAGAGACACAGAAAACCACCTGTGAATAGTTGATTAAACACTTGCCTTACCCTTAAAAGTTATATATCCCAGTGTTTGAAGACATGTATGTATCTGATATGACTGTGTATACAAAATAAATCTTTTATTTGTGCTAAACTGATTCTGACAGCATTAGAAATTATGAAACAACCAAGACTGCATTTCCATCAGACAACTCGAGTGATGTTTTCCCCCAACTGTTTTCCATTGCATTACATACTTGGTCCCATCTAAGCATGACGGTATGCAATGCTGAGATATCCTTACTCTTCAGTGTTTTTTTCTCAGTCATGCATGGGCACAGAAGGATTCAGAAACAAAAAAGACTAAATGTCCTTATCATGCACATGATTCAAAGCTATCAGTAGAGATTTGTAGGCTGTCCCACAAATCTCTACTTCCTTACCTGCAGGCCTGTCTGTGAACCTCATAGAAAAGGATGGCGAGATGACCATATGACATTGGTCATCTTATTGCATAAGACAGTTATTATTACTATGAACCATGTAATGTTCCTTATCCAAGAAGATGAAAGAGTCTTGCTATTTGTTTCTTAATGTTATTTCAGGGCTTGTTACCTAAACTTACTCCTAATTCTGAGCTTGTCCACATCCATATGAAGACATAGAATCATAGGCTGGTTAGGGTTGGAAGGGACCTTAAAGATCATCTAGTTCCAACCCGCCTGCCATGAGCAGGAACACTTTTCACTAGATCAGGTTGCTCAAAGCCTCATCCAACCTGACCTTAAACACTTCCAGGGAGGAGGCATCCTTTGTTAGGGGAATGGTGGATTCTTGGACAATATTCCACTGGTCATCTTAAACTGTCTTTTGTACGAGGATAAAAATAGACAATTGCTTTACGGCAATTCCTACTTCTTTGACAGCTTTGCACATGGTAAAGAGGATTTCTGGATTTAGAATACAAATTCAGGTTGGTAATATTGTATCAGAGTGGGAGAGGCCCCTGTAGCCGTTAAACAGTTGGGACCCTTCTGTGGTATTGTTTTCTCTCACTCGAGCTTGATCCCTACAGAGCAAGCAGTCCACAAGTCCACAGGTGGACAGGACAGAGGTTTGCCTTCTTCCATATCTCCTTCTGGCTCCCCTGCACTGAGTCCATCAGGTGTTGCATGGAGACATGCTTCAGCAGCTGTAAACAGAGTCATTTGCCTATAGTTCACACTCAGATTCAGTAAACACTGAAAGATTTCATTTTGCTACAGATAACTCATGTTTCCACATTGGTCCATCGAGGACTGATGGTACATTTGATGAAAATCAAAAGAATCTAACTTTTGTGCATTAGAACTTCTCCATGAATCAAGACAAGTCTCTGTAAATAAGGCAACTGGGGCAGTGACTTTGAAACAGCTCAAAAAAAAAAAACCCCATAGATGTAGATATAAAATGAGAAAATGTTTTGGTTTTGTTTTTGGTTTTTGTTTTTTTTTTCTGAAGATGGAGTATTTATCTTCAAGTATTAAAAATGCATACAATAATAATCTGTTGTAAAAAGTTCTTTTAAACCGTTCTGGTAAGTTGAGCATGAGATATGTTAGAATGCTATATATCATTTAAAAATATGTGAAAATACAAGAAAAAGATGGAGCTTTTTAGAATTGCACTGTATTTACATTCAAAATCATCAAGTGGAAATAATAAGTTGGCATGTTCTGTCTTTAGTTTCTTCTTCCTTCTATACTCATTATTTCTGGCTTATGTATTAATTTCAGCACTGTCTGCTAAGATACATCCTTCTATGTGAATCTGAGTTTTAAGTTTACTGAACATTTCTGTTCTGTCATGATAATTTTGTAGTCTAGACAACTTTACAGTGATGTCTGTAAAATAGCTTAGGATTTGTCTTCACTTCAGTTGCATTAACGTACTGATAAAAATCTTTTAACCAAAATCAATAACAAGACTGGGAAAAAAAAATCAACAAACCTACAAGGCTTTTTAATTTGTTAGTGTAGTTCCAAGAAACTCTTATCCCAAATAAGTATCCTAATTTGTGACTCAGAGCAAAAATTTATTTCCTTTAATAGACTGTGTATTATGCATATTGATTGTGTACAATGAATAGCAGCTGTATGGGACAATACAGAAAAATAAAAAGAGAATATGGGTGAATGTGGATAGTGGTATCATTGAAGAAATTAGGTAAATGTTCTTTATTTCTCTAAATATTGTTACAATGGAAAATTTCAAAGAGGGATTTCTAAGAGGAAATTGAAAGGCTTTTTTGTACGTCTTTTACAATGTCCTGGTTTTTAGCTGAAACAGAGCTGGGTTTCTTTTTCAGTAGCTAGAATGGTGCTGAGTTTTGCTTTCAGCCTGGGATTCACTATGAGAGGGACACTGATAACGTACCAATGTTTAGATTTTTGTCACTGGAAGTGAAGGACTTTGTGTTCTGTTAGTCTACAATCACAAGATTTAAGGGGGGTGAATAATATTTAAATTAATAAACTTAATTGTCAGTTAAATATGCCAATGGGGTATTCCATATCATACCACGTCATGTCCAGTATAGTAGTGAGGGTCTCTTCCTCTTTTAGACTCTCTCTGGCTTTCGCTTGGGCTCTCGCTCTTCCGGGATTGCTGTTTCGGTTTGGGATTGTCACTCCTCAGGGATTGTTATCTAGGAACAGGCCAGGCTCAGTCAGCAAGGGGGTGAGCAGTGGCATTGGGTGTCACTCATTTGTATATTTTGTTAGTTATCATTATCACTACTATTTTAATATTAGTATTAGTATTATTTTAAGTTTTTCTTTCTATTATTAAACTATTCTGTTTTTCTCTCTATTATTAGCATAGTTCATGGTTTGAACCAAGCAGTCCTGTCACTTTTCCACCAATTTTATCATCCACTTATGCAGTCCATGCCTTACCAACATGGTTATAAGGACAGTATAGAAGACTGTCCAAGGCCTTGCAAAAATTGAGAATTGCAGCATCCACTGTCTTCCTTCTGACCATAAAGCCAATCAGCTCACCATGGAGAACAATCTGGTTGGTCAAGCACAATTTCCTTTGGTTGTCCCAAGCTGACTGCTCTCATTCCAGTTTAGACAATTCATGCATTTTGCAAATGTCATCCTTTACATTTTACTGTGGACTCCTTCCTGGATCTGCAGCACTCTCTATTTTAATGATTGTAAAACCCTTTTAGAAGTACAAATTTGTTTTCTGTACCTTATTCTAAATCCCTGCTGAAGTGCACTAGGCAAGTGAGAGAATTTAAATAAAGACTTGTTTCAGCAACCTAGAATATCACAATCCAGACACATATATAAGGCAAACAGTGTTTCAAGACAAAGAGGGATCAGGAGACATAGTGAAAAACAAGTTTGCTTAGAGATGATCAAAATCATATGAAAAGAAATAAAAGACATTAAAATGATCTTTATATTGCTATGCAGTTTACAGTATTCAGAGAGGCAGCATGACCCCCAAACCAGTTTAGTTCCATGATCATGTTAAACTATGACAATTGGACACTTCCCTTTTAATCTGAGTCACTGAACTGAAGCATGTCAAAGATCCCCCTACAGTCAAAGAAAAAATAAATACTTCCAGAGACTGTCTCAGATCTAGAGTAGACTGATCATATTAAAGGTATTGGTAAAATTCTATGACACGATTTCACTTAAACAGTCTATGAGACTACACAGATTATCTAAAATGAACGCTTTGTAAGGATCTGGAACTTTGTGAAAATACTCTGTGAACAGATATTGACTTTAAAACAGTCCTTTATCTGCAGACATGCTATTTTTTTCATATCTCCTTTTGCAATCTAAATTTGCTGCCTTAAAGTTCAGCAACAATTTAACTTCTATGATAATATATGTATATATAAAGAGAAGAGGAAGAGGGCGAGAGAAACTTACATGTAGGAATAAGAACTGGAACTATGAGTGTGCTTATAAATCATAAAAATGGTGTTACCATAGCACTTTCCTTTTCCTATATATTCATAATTTTGTTCTGTATAGGAGCACAGAGTCTACGCTAATCTATCTATAAAGTTACTATTATAATAACTGAAACTAGGCCATCCTTCCCATTTGTCTCTACGTGATCTATCCATAGTTACTGTATTAACACTTTCTGGGGCAGGCCTCTGTTGACTAAAAAGACAGTTATAAAACTGCTTCCTATTTGCGGCTTCCCAAATAAGCTATAGGAGAAAAAAATTCACACTGACTTCATTTGTGGAGCTGCTGCTGAAATACATAGGAAACAAAGAAGTAAAATTAGCTTTTTAATTATTTTTTTTATTCTTATATGACATTTCACAATGTCATTGAGTGATTAAGAAATGTAACAAATTAACTGATCATAAGTTTTCACTTTTGATAAGTTCATCAAATTAATTGTCAGTCTCTTGTAGAGAGCTAGTGCTGTATATGGTATGCATGACAACAAACTTTATTGTAGATCAAATTCAAAACAATACTAAAATAAAGTAAAAAAAAAAAAAAGGGTTCTTTTTACATTATATTTCAATTTTCCTAAACTGTTTTAAAATAAATCACACATTAACATTCTCAAAGCAATGACTATAGACTACAGAACTCCTGGATATTCTTGGGGTGAATGTCAAATTATATATCTTAAAATTTTCTATTGTTTGCATACTTAAAATTTGTTATGCATGCCGTACCAGGAGCAAAAAGAAAATATGTATATTCTTCTTTGAGAGAATGAAGAAATGTGGATGTAGCGTTTATTATAAACAGTATAAATGGATTATTTCTACCACTGTCCCTGAAAAATATTCAGAAATCTCTCCCTCACTTGCTCATAAAGTAATGAATCACAGAATCACAGAATGGTAGGGGTTGGAAGGGAACTCAGGAGATCATCTAGTCCAACACCCCTGCCAAAGCAGGTTCCCTACAACAGGTTGCACAGAAAAGCTTCCAGGCGGGCTTTGAACATCTCCAGAGATGGAGACTCCACAACCTCTCTGGGCAGCCTATTCCAGTGCTCTGTCACAGTGAAGACGTTTTTCCTTAAGCATGTATGGAACTTCCTGTGTTCCAGTTTTTGCCCATTGCTCCTTGTCCTGTCACTGGGCACCATCAAAAAAAGCCCAGCCCCATCCTTTTGGCCCCCACAGTTCAGATATTTATAGACATTTATAAGATCCCCTCTCAGTCTTCTCTTCTTCAGGCTAAAGAGTCCCAGCTCTCTCAGCCCTTCCTCATAAGGCAGATGCTCCAGGCCCCTCATCATCTTTGTGGCCTTCCGCTGGACTCTCCAGAAGATCCCTATCCCTCTTGAACTGGGGAGCCCAGAACTGGACACAATATTCCAGATGCGGCCTCAGTAGGGCAGAGTAGAGGGGGAGGAGAACCTCCCTTGACCTGCTGGCCACGCTCTTTTGACCTGCTGGCCAAGCTCTTTTTAATGCCCCCCAGGATACTGTTGGCCTTCCTGGCCACAAGGACACACTGCTGGCTAATTGTCAGCCTACTGTCCATCAGGACACCCAGGTCGTTTTCCACAGAGCTTCTTTACAGCAGATCATCCCCTAACCTGTACTGGTGCATGCGGTTATTCCTCCCCAGGTGAAAGACTCTGCACTTGCTCTTGTTGAACCTCATCAGGTTCCTTTCTGCCCAAATCTCCAGGGTGTCCAGGTCTCATTGAATGGCAGCACAGCCTTCTGGTGTCTCAGCCACTCCTCCCAGCTTCGTGTCATCAGCAAACTTTCTGAGGGTGGATGCTATTCCTACATCCAGGTCATTGATGAAGATGTTAAACAAGACTAGACCCAGTACTGACCCCTGGGGAACACCGCTGGTTACAGGACTCCAACTAGATTCTGCACCACTGATCACAACCCTCTGAACTCTGCCAGTCAGCCAGTTCTCAATCCACCTCACCGTCCACTCATCTATCCCATACCTTCTAAGCTTTGCTACAAGGATATTGTGGGATACAATATCAAAAGCATTGCTGAAACCAAGGTAGACAACATCCACTGCTTTCCCCCTCATCTACCCAGCTGGTGATGACATCATAGAAGGCTACCAGATTGGTCAAGCATGATTTCCCCTTAGTGAAATCATGTTGACTACTACTGATAATCTTTTCTTCCTCCAATTGCTTAGAGATGTTATCAAGAATGAGCTGTTCCCTCACCTTATCTCTTTTCTTGGTGGTTAGGTTATTAAATGTCAGCAGGAGGTCTTATATATACATTACCAGAAAATAACAGGCTTTGAACAAGATGAGAGCTCACTGCTTTACATTTTGTCAGCTTGCAGCATAGTCAGTAACTTCTTATCAGAACTGATAAGAAAAAAAAAACAAACAAAAAACAACAAAAACAAAAATGAAAGGAAAATGTCTTTTGACAAATAGGTATTTCTTTAGCCCATGCAATATGTACCATATATAGGGACTTCTTATTTATCTTCCTTGGCAAAGTTGTTAATTTAATGATAACATTGTTTATTTAGCTTTGAGAATTATTTCCTCCCCAGAATAAATATTGAGGTATAAAATGCTGATGTCACTAAAAAGCATGAAAGAGATACAGCAGATCTGGGAAAAAATCCAAAGTGCTTCAGACTGACTTTTCTGCTAAGCTCAGGCTTTTTTAACCAAAAACTCTCAGTCCTCAACAGCACAGAGTCATCTTTAAAGATAATGTAGGTGTAGTTTGAAAATATTAGACTTGTGTGATTGGAATGCAAGATGTCAGCTCCTTTCATCACAATAGAAAAAAAAAACAACTTTCAAAAATCCACTGCTTAATAATTATGCAGCCATTTATGATCTAGAAGCATATTTTTGTTGTTGTTTGGGTTTTGGTGTTTTGTTTTGTTTTGTTTTGGTTTTTTTGTTTTGTTTTTCGCCACTAATACTAGTTATTTTAAAGTCTTTCCCAGCACTATGTGTATTTCAGCGAAGGTGTGTATGGGGAGGTAGCAAGGCCATATTTTAACAAGTACTTTCTCTTTAGGAAATAGTTGCAAAGTGCAATCAGCAAAACTACATGCAGAAAGCAGTTAAACATTTAAATTCTACCACTAGAAAAAAAAGAGATGACAAGTAGGTGTCTCCTGAGAGAAAATATGGTCTGTTGGATTTCAATACTTTCATTGTAAGTCATGTAGCCAGAGAAGAGTTCAGATTTTAAGCTAACCTATAGAGAACTGACACAGAAAATGAGAAAAAGGTTGGATTGATTCTAAAGCAAGTACTTATTTTTCTAGCTTTATCAAACACATGAAAAAAAAAAAATCTCTATTTAACTGTGAAATTAGGAAATTACCCAACAAATGGAAAAAAATTAAAATCTCAAGTTCCATGAGAGGAAAAAATGGAAAAATAAAGTTGAGACAAATATGTTCCTGTGAAGCACAGTTCTGACCTGTGGACTTATAGCAGTTTGGATGTATTTGTAGCTGTCACTACCTTTCTTTTAAGATCTTCTGCTCAAAGATGTCTAACAATCTACCAGGAGATTGTGGGAAGCACTGCTGAAACCTGCCCCAGGTTGGCCTTAGTAGCCACTTGAAATAGTAACCTTTATTTTGTGTTCAGTCGAAAGCCTTTTCTTTCTTTCAGAAAGATGTTTGTTGGTTCTGAAAGAAACATGCATTTGTAGCCAGAAAGAATTGCCATTTTCATCTAGTAGCAGATTGGGTCAGGACATTTGTTTAATGCAAAACACACAATAGGTTGTAAAGAGAAGACAGGAAGGAACTCAAGCCACCTTCTGCCCGTGGCTGTGCCATCATTACTCCAGTTTCTGTGTTCAGGATTTCATCTACGTTTGGGAGGCACCTCCTGCCAGAACAAAGTTCCATGTTCTGAAATCCCAGGTGTGCAGACACCTGCTAAATTCAAATATACGTGTTCGTAGTATTTTACGTTGACTGGCTTAAATGGATGGAAGTGTAGGCTCCCAGGAAAGGTGCCAGAGAGAGTTCAGTGGCATTGTAAAACCTGAGATGCTTAATTTGTCTGACCTCTGACCCCTCCAGTCATAAAATCTAGGGGTGTTTCTGTGTTACTTCCTTCAGTTAAATAGTTTACAGGTGGAAAATAATAGTGATAGGTACATTTTAAAAGATCCAGAGGTCTGGTTTAGTTCCACAAAACTATCAAAAGCGTGTATCTTTCTTCTCACAGTGAACCTTTGCATGGTGAATGATTATTTGGGAAGGTGATATCTGAAAAGATTAGATGTGGGGGGTTTTTGTGGGTTGTTGGTTTTTGTTTTTTTTTTTTTTGTGATGAATAACACTTGAATACAGGAATTCTCTTACCTTCTATTTGACTTTTAAATTAGAAAATAGTATTTTTTATAGTTAGGCAACTAGTCAACCAGTGAAGTAACATTATCATAACAACAAGGGAGTAAAATTTGAATTACAAAGTGAAAAAGCTCCAGTCAAGAAGTTAAGATGTAGATTTATTTGTTTGATTGATTGTTTTCATCTGTCCTTAAATAAATTTTGGAGATGAAAGGCTTCAGGAAAAGGTTTAGTACTCCAGCTATTCAATTAAACAGGTAAATCTTTAAGGTTACTCTTCTGAAGCTCCTAAGAACTCCTAAGAAGAGAAGAGAATAGCATAGCTGTTTGGCACTCGTGATATATTTTAAGGATTAAAAGCTGAAAAAACATAATACCTTCTTTTAAAAAATCAAGTTTTCCAAATGTGATATAAAGAACTTTCAAAGGAAAAGCACCTACCTATAGCTATAAAATTTTGTAAGCCAACTGTCATATTCCAAGTATACAAGTATATTAACCAGCAGTGTGGTTATATTTAATTGGTCATTTTTATCCCCCATCTGCTCCCCATTCTTTTACCCATGTTTGTTTTCCCCTCATCCACCTTTATCCCTGCCTTTCTCTGCCCTTGTCTTTTCCTAAATATAGAAGCCACCCCTAATTACTTTTTTTGCCATTGGTCTTAATTTTGGTGTCTGTGTACCTGAATTTGGTATTTCTGTTGTGATTATCTAGGTAACCTTTTCTTTTTGTGATATTGTTGATAGGTAATTCTGATCTGTTGCGTGAAAGGGCTGGTAGGGCAATTTGGCAGGAAATAAACCCCCTTGTGTTCCAGTTTATCTTCAGATATTAGAGGACCTGGGGGCAGCTAGGCTTAGATCCTGGGTGATTCCCAAATCAGCACTACGAGTCCAACAGCAGATTCACTCGATAGTGAGCTGCACTCCCATACCCACAATTTATGGACTCTCACAGCTAAACCTGCAGCATTTAGTGTTGCCCAGTGGGGGACTGGTGTGGCTGGTTACAGACAGACACAATTAAATGTGGCACTGTAAGTCCGGGTGCATTCATTCCAGATTCACTCAATAGTGCCCTGCACCTGCTGTCCAGTCACTATCTATGGACTCTCACGGCCTAACAGGTGGCACCCAGGGAGAAATTGTGCAGCAAGTCAATAAGCAAATAAGGCACTTTAATAAACCAACAGGAATAATACAGATTTGTGTGTATTCCTAGTGATAATCTAGAGTCTACAGAGGTACATATAAGCAGTGAGGTTACAAATTACTGAAAAGTGCTAGGTTAAAAAAGCAATTCTATAGAGATCTCTAAGTTTCTGAGAAAGTCCTCGGGCTAATATAAATCTTACCCAAAGTTGTCCTTATGTGGGGGAAGAGAGGCTCAGCCCATTGGCTGATCCCAGAGGTCAGAGGTCTGCAATGGTATCTTCCCTGACTTGTCCGTGATTATATCTTCCTCAATATCCCCCTTTCTTTGGGCTACTTTTATATCATTTTTACCTTCAAGGTCGAGCTTGAGTGACTATAGTCATACTTTTACCGTGACTCGTAAAAACACTTCTGTTTCCCTTTTAAGGTAGAAGTTACCAAAACTTGGAGTGTATCCTCAATAAGGGGGAAGGGAGAGCGTTGGTGAGCTGGAAGTATGTTTTTGTGTAGCCATAATTCAAGGTTCATGTGAACGAGATATTTGTCTAAGGGGTGCCAGATGTCGGTCCAGGGTTGTAAACAGATAGTATATCACCAAACGTCTGAGTAAATACAGGAGTTGGTAAATGACCCTTCACTGTTTTTCATGCCCTATATTGATATGTAGACCAGGCTCTCCAGGAGACAACCTTGGAGAAATTCTTCACATAACAGTTGCATTTTTTCCCCTGGGATCTTCTTTGATATTATATTTTTCCCTAGTGTGTGAACAAGGCCATTTTCTGATTTTTAGGTTACCTCCAGTAATTATTCCACACGGTCTTATCAGATTGCCCTCTCAAAAAATGTCCCTAGTATTCCATTTAATTATCTGTGAAGTTTACCATGCCTCACAACTCCCCTGAGCCACCTATGAAATTTGCCATACCTCATGGCACTATCTGCAACTTCTGTGAGCTTCTCACCATATTATACCCCGCAGTTTCTTATGCCAAATCCAGTAATTTCTCATGGTCTTTTCACTTATCTGAACCTCAGCTCAGGGCCCAATAATCTTTCTATGTACCCGAACAGTTTTGACAAAAGGGAAATTGAAGACTGAGTCTGACCCTTTCTGAAATGCAACCCAAAACCCATTCTGCACTAATATATCCACAAAGGGTTTGAGTTTTTTTCTTCTTTTACAGTATTGGCATCCTCAATGGTGACAGAAACAGTACCTGAAGAGGGGGGACTTCCATGTCCCGTACCCTCAACTGAACAGGAAGGGGTGGTTAGCTATACCTGTACACAGAGAATAATTTGCAATCAAATAAAAACAATAAATGTCTTGGCATACCTTGTGTGAAATTCAGAAGTCCTAATCAGAAGCCCTAAACAAGCACTTTGCTTAAGCATAGTATTATAGCGCCATTTCATACCTGTATTATCTAAGATAACATCAGGTATCTTAATATATTCAAAATGTCTGCATGAATCTAAAAGATGCAACAGAGCTGAGGAGAGATCATGCCCTTTGTACTAACAGATACAAACCAGGAAGGAATGTCAGAGCAACTCAAATTATACTATGTGTAGTCAACTGAATCAAGACCTAGTTATGTGGTGACAATACTGGTGGAGTTTAGACACTCCACTGACATGAAGGTATCTAGATCAGGGGCTGAAACCTCATCCCTAGCAGCTGATAACTGAATTTCACATTGGCTGTATTGGTATGATATAGTTTCCACTTATTATAAAATAGTACAAATGTAGACATCTCCATTTGGTGTCTTCCTCTCAAATTGAATTTCACCCTCTGCAACATCATCCGAAGGTCTCTAGCATGTGTATCACCTTGGGCTCCTTCTCTGAGAATACTGAGGGAGTGAACAAAAACAGAGTCCTGGATGGCTCCATTTGGGTACAAAAGATCATGAGCAGATTCACTTCTTAATCACACTGTATTTATATGAAGCTCGGTCCTAGAAGTCAAACTTCTATCTACCCATCTCAACCCACATTGTTCAGCTGTACATATAGAGGCTATTTTTTTTTCATTCACCTTTCTCTAACCTTTATCTCCTTAGATCAGTTTTCTGTTTTCTCATCATCTACTTTTTCAAATCTTAAAGTACAAGAACTCTCTTACCAAAACCTCCTTTCCTCAAGTGGGCCCACAGACTACCTTTAGAGCAGTAACTGGTTATGTTCCCAGGCACTGAGTGCAGCTGGTGAAAAGCAGCCTGCTTCTACTTTAGTAAAACATTTTAGACTCTAGAAAATCATGGCTGCATGCTAAGTGTATTAGGAATGGTCTATAGAGTGTTCTAGCTCCTGAACTAAGTCATATTCCTAAACTAAGGAACAATTTTGGAGCTTTCTAGTTTGCATAGACTGAAAACATCAGACCTCCTTAGCAGTTAAGCAGCAGAGATTATTGAGTTTCATCACCCAGGAGTATTTCAGGCAGTGTTTAATGTACAAGTTGAACCACAGCCATATGGTCTCCAACAGGATGTGTGCCTCATCATTCATTCTCCTTAAACTGACATGTAAATGTGCTTACACTGACCAGGAAAACCTGGAGCTTGCTACCCTCACATTTCAGAGTAGTCTCTAGAAGTGCAGGATAATCTTCAGCACCTGTACATAACTAGATAGATCTAAAAAGGTAACATAAATGTAGTACAGGAAAAAGACAAAATAGACGGGGTCATTTTTTCTACATATGATTAAAAAAACATAATGCTCTGAAACTAATCTAAAATGACTAAGAAAGCTGCTAAAGACATTCTTCCCCTTCCTTGCTTAGCTTAGCTTAGTATTTCACTGAGCTTGTTAGAGAATACAAAAATGCTTTGAGCTCCAAAAATTTACCTACAATTTGTTTAGCTTTAATGTACACATTCAAAATAACATATCTAAAAATGGAATGTGAGTTTTCTGTTTTGCAGAGAAAGATCATGGCATATGTACCTATACACAGTCAAAGGCTGCACTTAATCTAAGTTATATACTTGTCACCAAATTGTTTGTCATATAATGCACTTAAAATAAACAGTACAATTTATGTGGATGTCAGCATCAATAATTTGTTAATTGAAAGCCCCATGGTGATGTGGTATTGGTTTCTAGTGCCTAATAGAACTTACTTTGTCTCTGAGCATGTGCTATGTTTGTACAATGACTTAGCTTCTCAGTTCATCCCTGGGTTCCTGGTTGTCTGAGGTACATGTGTTTTCATTTACAAAGAAAAGATTTTTAGAATGAATTAATTAGTTCCCTAAACGATGAAAATATTGTCTAATCCTGGGACAGTTAACCACTTACAACAGAAGTATGGACAAAATCCTGCCAACTTTATCTTTATTTGCTTAGTCTTTCAGCATAAAAGGTGAAAGATGTATCTTTTAATGCTACAAAAGTACTGCTCTTGTGAACAGCAGTCTATTCCTATATCAATCAAGAACACCCCTGCATGGAATAGTAATTACATTTTGGGGAACAGCACATAAACTGTAGAGGAAATCTGGATCAAGTGTTGGGCAGATCTCCTTATAAAGTGCTAGACACTAGCCACATTTTAACATATGGAACCAGGAACCCCAAGTTATCAACCCCTAGAATATAAGTGTAGCCACAATACTGTGAAATACAATATAGATGGTTTACATTCAGTGACAATGAAAGAAATTGTTCCTAATAATCTGTCAGCCTGGCATTTATGGTCTAGTAAGATATTAATTTTATAAAGTTGTTTTTGTTTTTGTTTTGGTTTTTTTCTATTTAAAATGAGATGTGTATTTTAAGTGGCTGGTTCCAATCTGCTTCTGTATCAAAACCCTTTATCTAAATATGTATCAGATTCTTAATTAAAAAAAAAAAAAAGCAGGATGTGTCTTTAAAAGTTCAATTATCATAAAAGCAAATATTTAGGATATTTATTTATTTATTTATTTATTTTAATAAGACTGAGCATTTAATGAAACTCATTTTCACCATCCCTTTACAAAATGCTGGCTACATCAGGTTTTTTAGCTGCTGTATGATTCACAAAAGCAATATTCTTTTTTTTCTTTCCTTTTAGTTAAAGCACATGTTTTTTTGAAACAGTGAATATATTTTTTCTTTAAGACTATATGGTTGAGGTGGTTTTGGGTTTATTTTTCATAATTTTATGTATTTTTACACATTATTCATGCTACATAAAATTACCATATGCAGTAACAAAACTAGTCACTGAGAAATTTTCCAACCCTACAGGAAAAAGTATCTTTCCTGATTTTGAACAACATGAGGCAACTACCGATGGAAAAGGTAGCGTTTGTTTTTCTGTGATATTGCAAATCGAAGTAAATATGAGCAAGCAGACTTCCAGGTATCTTGCACTTTCAGTAGTAATATTATGAAGTTATTTGGGTTTTGTAAGCTATTTTTCCTGTGTAAAATCAAGACTACCAAGGCTCAGTTCTCCTAATATATTTTGAAAGTTGAAGAGAGGCAAATCCTAAACATAGTATGTTGGCCTTTCTTGTTCTCATCCAATACAGCTGGTTTGTTCTGATAGTTCATTGGAAGCAGGGAGGAAAAAGATTGTCATTAGCATTTTAAGTAACCTTGGAGAAGCATTTTCTATGCTTCCCTAAATGTACTAACCTCAGATGTGCTTCAGCCTATGGAGGAAGAATGTAGAGAATTTAACACTTCCTTTCCTATGCCCTGTCATGCCATACATGACATTTTAACCTCAACACATTTTTTCCTACTAATCTACCCTGCAAATGAACAATAATTTTTATTTTATTTTTGTTATACTATTTTCAGTGAGAAAAAAAAAAA
>NW_010287709.1:0-5211 GCF_000700745.2 Antrostomus carolinensis
TTTTTTAAGACCTTGATTCACTTCAGAAGTCCTGTCAATCACAGTAATAATGTCTAAAAAAGATGAAAGTACCTGAGTTTATCTTTAGTTTTTCTACACATATAACCACATATACCCTGTCTTTCAGAAACAAAAAAGTCAGTGATTCTGGTAAAGCTTTTGGCAACACTCCCAAAGTTTTGCCATTATATTACTTATGAAAAGGGCCAATCATGTAGATTGTATAAGAAATACCTAGTCTTATACCCCCCATAACTGAAACTCATCACTCTGTCAGCTGCATGCCTGTCCCATTCTCCCTGTTTCCCTCTCTCCCTGAGCCTCAGTTACTGGGAGAAGCTGCGTGAGAATGGTGAAAGGAGGAAGCATGATGGAGGCAGGGTGGTTTCCCCTCAGTCCCTGATTCACAAAAATTTTCTTGGTGAGACTGGATAAAGCTCATCAGTACTACTGTGGGAATGAGAGCAATGAAGAGAAAGAATGCAGTGGTTCATTATTGGTGCTGCAGAGCTCACTTAAGCAACACTTTTGTGCTACTGCAAGGTATAGTGTAGCCTACAATTACCATGCTGCCTGTACCCTGGCAGCTCAAAAAAGGAGAGGCAACTGTTTAAAATCTATACCCGAATCACCCATATGTGTAGACATATGCAGAATCTGAATGCTTTTCCTCAAATAAAGCCTCTTGTAAAAAGAAAATTCTTCTCTGTCTACTGTTTCCTGGAGTCAAACCGGCCCCTTTCTGCCCCAAATCCATACTTGTCAAAAGCAAGAAGCCACTATTATTTTTATTTCTGCGATAAACAATCCACAGTGCAATTGTCTTTATGATGTGTCAACCAGTCCATGATTTAACACTTCACTTTAAATTATCCACAAAGTCATTCTAACAACTATGACTTGCTGTTCGGTGGTTATTTTCAGGTGCTTTCTAAAAATCTAGTCTACAGTACTCAAAAAGATTTCAAAACTAAGTTCTTACTAGTTTTGTCTTCTAAAGTATTACTCAGTTCCAGATGCTACTTTCCTAGATAAATAAAAGGCAAAGGACCTTGTACTGAACTCTTATTTTTCAGATAGAAAGTTCAGATTTGATGTCATCATGTTCTTGTTCTAAGGTTAAGAAACTGCTCATTTAGGGAATTACTTATATAAACTCAAATCACTTTCTGTTCTTCCAAGGTTCCAAAAATGAATTAATATCTTTGGCTATCATCTTGTAAAAAAGTGCAGACAGAATAATGGTAAAAATTACTAGATTTTTCAAAGAGAAAGCAAATCTGTTAGATTATTTCAGCAGTGCATAAGGTGATTCTATTTTATTCTGCAAACACTCCTACAGGCTTATATATATAAAGTAAGACATTTATAATGGTTGGTGTATATAGCAAAACATTACTTAGCTAATACTATATTAAAGAATCTGCTGAATAATACTCTTTAACTCAGTGTCTTCCATTCCAACATTTTTTTTCCATCTCCTTCATTCTTAAACTATTCCTGCCCAAGCCTCAGATGTGTCACATCAGCACAGGGACATCCTGAAACTGTAAGAAGTTATTCTGGTGTGTAAATCTAGAAAACTGGACCTTCTGGTGGCATCAGCAGGCTCTCTAAACATGGCTTTTGAGAACCTGGTGACAGAACAGGGATCTGTGTTCATCAGTTAGTTTATCCATTTCACAGTAGCATTAGAGATGTATGTGTATATATAATTCCTTGTGCTGTGTCTAGACCTTAAGATCACCATGGAATCTCTGAGTAAATGTCAATCATTGTTGCCTTTTTTTATACTGCAACATACAGTTCTCCAGTCAAGAAGCCTGATTATGCTCAAAGGGAAAAAAAAACAGGATTATCAACTGGTAGTTCAGAATAATAGAATCATGGAATGTCTTTTACTGGAATGGACCTTCCAAGTTCATACAGTTCAATGCTTTTGCCATGGTCAGGGACATCTTGCATGAGTTCAGGTTGTTCAAAGCCCTGTCCAACCTGACCCTGAACTCTTCCAATGATGGGGTATCCACAACATCTCAAGGAAACCTGTTCCAGTGTCTCACTACCCTCATCATAAGAAGTTTTCTTTGTATCCAATCTAAATCTGTCCTCTTTCCGTTTAAAATCAATGCCTCTTGTCCAGTCACTAGAGGTATTGGTAAAAAGTCTCTCTCCACTTTTCTTATAAGCCCCCTTTATGTATTGAAAGACTGTGATAAGGTCTCCCCAGACCCTTCTCTTCTCCAGGCTGAACAGCTTTCAGTCCTTCTGAAAATTTTTGTGGTCCTCCTCTGGACTTGCTCCAACAGGTCCAGATCTTTCCTGTGCTGAGGACCCCAGAGCTGGACACATTACTCTGTGTGGGGTCTCACCAGAGTGGAGTAGAGAGGGAGAATCACTTCCTTCAGCCTGCTGGTCACACTTCTTTTGATGGAGTCGAGGATATGGTCGGCTTTCTGGTCTGCGAGCACACATTGTTGGCTAATGTCCAGCTTTTCAGCCACCAGTATCCTCAAGTTCTTCTCTGCAGGGCTGCTCTCAATATTTTCTTTCCCCAGCTTGTATTAAGACTGGGGTTTACGCCAGCCCAGGTGCAGGACCTTGCTCTTGGCCTTATTGAACCTCACGAGTTTTGTGCGGGCCTACTCCTCAAGCCTGTCAAGGTCCCTCTGGATGGCATTCCTTCCCTCTAGGGAATCAACAAGGGAAATAAAATTTGAAAAGAAAATTTGTATTGCTTTAGTGATCAAAGTAATCTTTTCTGTTCAAAGTTCCTGTAGGTTCAAATCAGTGTGCAGGGTGGGTAGCTTGAAACTGAGCAGTCCACTGGGCAAAAAATAGGGAAAGCACGGTTTTGTTTAGAGCTGTTTAGGAGGTTGAGACAGGTCTGCAGATGGGAACATTTGTAGCTTTAAGGGACATTTTGTGACTGTATTTTTCTTCCTTTCCTATCTCACAGACAGTACAATGCCATTCCAACCATATACAGCAGACTAGCAGAGAGAAATGGTTGGCTGTATGACACTTCTGTTCAGTACTCAGAGCTACTGCCCAGCTACATTCATTCAGGCTCCTGGAAATAACCCCATTTACTTTCCATCCCCCAATAAAGAGGGAAAAACCAAGCAATGTGCTTCTTTATGTTCTTTCTGTAGGAGTGACGACTTAGTAAATCCCTCTGAAGCAGAATACTTTAAACTAGGATCCTCAATTCTTCCAATAAGGGATGGAGGCTAATGAACGTCAAAGGAGAGAAGCCAGCAGAGGCTGGACTCCTAACACGTAGTGGAGGAGGATTCAAGCATGATTGAGGGAGCATGAAGCAAACTGGGAATAGCTGTTTTTCAAGACAGTTATTGCCAAGGAGAGGTGACCACAATAAAAAGAAGCAGGGAATATGAAAGTCAAGATGCAATGGGTAGTCTCCGTGTGAGATTTAGTTGACCAGATACACGTCCAGCACCACCCCTCTGAGACCATGAGCTGGGAGGACAAGTCACCTCCTTTACATTACTCTCCATCTTAGGACAGATATGTATTAACCACATTCCTTTCTGAAAGTTTGAATCATAAAAACATAGAATGGTTTGGGTTGGAAGGGACCTTAAAGATCATCCAGTTCCAACCCCCCTGCCATCAGCAGGGACACTTTCCACTAGACCAGGTTGCTCAAAGCCTCATCCAACCTGCCCTTGAACACTTCCAGTTCTGTTAGAAGGAGACATGGCAAGAAAAAGGATGAAGAGGAAAGCAAAACAGGAAAGAGGAGTAAAAAAGGAAGAAAATAAGAGGCATAGAAAGAAACCTAGACTATGTCAAAGAAAGAGATGAGACTGACAGGAATGAAGAACTATGTAGCAG
This sequence comes from Antrostomus carolinensis, assembly GCF_000700745.2. Classification (NCBI taxonomy): domain Eukaryota; kingdom Metazoa; phylum Chordata; class Aves; order Caprimulgiformes; family Caprimulgidae; genus Antrostomus; species Antrostomus carolinensis. Next base: position 3,862 of record NW_010287709.1, read on the forward strand.
CATATATATATATGAGGAACAAAATATTTACAGTGACAGTGATGGGCGATATATCAGCAGTAGTATAACAGTGAATGGGATCTGAGTATGAGACTCACATACTGGCAGAGGTCCAGTATGTCTTTTTATGCATTACCAGTGAACCAAATTGCTTACCCAAAACAAAATCAGGGCAACTCAAGTCATACTACATTATGTGTACACAAAACCCAAAGAAACAACAATGAAAGAGCTCCTACTGTTTGTGCCCAGCGACAGATACATCATGAAAAATGCCAAACCACACAAGCCAATTTTTTCCCCAAGTTCTACAGATCAGGATGACATTTCTGCTTCCATCTTTCCCAAAATGACATTTAAAATTTGTTATTTTTTGTTTGGACAACCAATTCAGATATAATGTTCTTATTGTGGATAGTGTAGAAAGAGAAATATTAGTGACTGCAAGCTACTAAAAAATAGTCCTATCTAGTTCTTCTATCCAACTACAGTCTAGATGAAATTTAAGAAAAATAGCACTTTTTAGGATCCTAAGCGTGCTAATAGGAAAAAAAAAAAAAAAAAAGGAGATTTCCATGTAAGAGAAAGTAAAAAATATATATATTCAACTAATTTTTTAACTTAACACTGAAGCTGCTGCAATCTGTTTCCCCCAGCAGTCTCTTCAGCCTTCATGAAAAAAATTAGATCTCCCAAAAGCAGAACATTTTCAGGTCTTCTCTGAAGCCAAAGAAAGCAACTTTTGCTGTGCACTCAGCAGATGCACCAGTGTGTTAAAGTGCACCAATGTGTTTTTACTAGAACTTTAAGCCTTTAGCCTCCAGTTGTTGTATTGGGACCATGAGTGATCAATATCACCTCAAACTAAAGCATATTTGGACTAAACATGATTCTCATGTGCTGAGGACTACTATGTCCATTTATCATTCTGAGTACCTTCATATAATGCAGTTGGTTTGTCCCTCCAGCTTCTTAATCTCAATCAGACTCAGTCCTTACTGAAAAATTGTGTCTGAAAGAGGTCTGTTATATTAAGTACAAGGATATTTACCTCCTTATGAGTGAATATTCTCCTTCTGCATCCAGCCCAGAGATGAAGTAAATCTTTACTGGTCCTGGTTATTGAGTTTAATCTTATCTGTATCTACTTCTACCTTCAGACTTAGAAATTCCTAGTTAAATCATGATGTGATCTAGACTGAAGCAAGATGAATTCACCAAAACAGTGGCAGCATTACAGCTTTCTTGATATACACATGGAATCAATAAGTACTAAATTCAATTAATATTTCTGTACACATGGCCTTACCAGTGTTTCCAGTTTTCACTTTTCCTTCATCTGAGTTTCCA
>NW_010287709.1:5251-51610 GCF_000700745.2 Antrostomus carolinensis
TTCAGTGCAAAACCCCTTATTGCTCTATTAGCATTTCCCAGAAGACAGTAACAGATTTTTGGCCATCTTTAGTAATAATATACTTATCAATGAACAGGAACTAAAATATGAGTTCTTAAACCTTTTGAACTTCAGAGATATTTGTAATCAAAATACAGAAACAGAGCATTAATTTGCTAATGGATTCAAAATACATAAGGAACAGAAACAAAGTCCAAAATCTAAAGTCCCATCAAGCTAACCTATGTAAAGCAAAATCATACGTTTTCCAGTGAAAACCTATCTCTAAGAGTATTAGTTGATCAAAAATATCCATCAAAATCAGAATGCATATGCATATGAGCATGAGAAGCCTATTTTATCACATATATTTTAACAATGAAAAGAATAACTTCTGTCCTTATCTTCTCTCCATCCTGAACTTCTTCTAGCCTTCAACATTCTCCATTAAACTCTCTCCTACTTGTTGCCTTTTGCTAACATCCTGTGCATCTTCTTCTCTTAAAGAGAAGTAGGCTTGAACTTTGTTCTTTCCGTGAGAAGGGAAGGGAACATAATATGCACAGTTACCTTAGAACAACATTCTTGGTTTAACAGTGTGTATCAGGTCACAGTAATGTGGGAGATCTTTGCTATCATTCTCCAAGGTTGACATTGCTTGAAGATGATTTTGCTGCATATGGCCTTCAATATTTTGTCATTTACATCTAGTTCTTCCAGATACAGAGACCAAAGCTTGTAGATTTAACTTTTATAGGTCATGACATTATTTCAGGTCACCTCTGTGTACAGAAAAGCATGGAGTCTATTAGTGATGATAACAGAAAGATCTTCATCTAAGTTCCACCAGAAACCTCTCAGAACAAACAACTCAGCCCCTCCCAAGATCCACAACATTCACGCACTAGGCAGTTTTTTATTTTAAGGGGCTTATTTTTCTAATATATGCACAAAATAAACCAAGGAGTTAATCAGGAAACCAGCATTTGATTTCTTATGGACTTAAATATACTAGTTAAGTGCTACTATGTCAACAGCAATAAGGACTGAAACCCGCTTATTACCTTTATTTCCTAACTTCCAAGTAGCTCTCATAAACCTCATTCTTGTTCCTTGCAGAAGTATCATACTCAAAAATCTTTTTGAAATAGGTGAAGTATTTGAAATATATTATCCATCTAAATATACTTTTTAAACAGTATTTTTTGTATGCTTCTCCTGACTTCCAAAGAGGTTCTACTTTCCACCTTGATAATTCAGAGAAGGGGCCTGAAATATCTTCTGCTGCTGCTAACAACATTTCTTTGTGATAATTAGCAGAACTACTTCCAGAGCAATTTACTACTTGGTGTGAGTAACCATCAGAATCCACCCTGGATTAGTATCTCCATTTATAAAGTATCTGTCTTCCAGAAAAAGATCTTCAAAAACCTAAGAAGTCAAGCACTATTGTTAGCAGAGGGAAGATAATTAAAATAATTGGTAGTTCCTTGGTGCTCAAAGTGCCAATGTAGGCAGTGAAAAAAGACAGGATGTTCGCCTTCTGTTAATGTATTCCTACACTGTGGTTTCATGGGCCTTTGAAAGAATTAATGCAGGTTGTATCCTATAGGTCTGCTCATGGTGAGCACTTTCTGGAGATGACACTGGGACTCCTTAAAAGTTTCATAGCTAAGCTGAAGGTGGTATCTATTTCTATGCAAACAATATAAAACCTATTGAGAGATTCTAATTACAGAACCATTACTGGTGTACATCCAGATGTATCTGTCTTAAATGCTTTATAAATCCAGCTTTACAACTCTGCCTGTAAGCAAGATTATAGAAGATTCAAATTTTGCTTTGCTTCAAAAAAACCAACAAAAAAACCCCAAAACTTGCTGGTACTAGCATTCATTCAAAAGTGGAGTAATTGGTAATTTGTACATTTGAAAAATTTATTTGAACTCTAACTCTACTTCAGCTTTACAGTCTGACTTCCAGATCACTCCTGTGGCATCGTTCATTTTGCAGTTATAATCCATTTTGAATGATAGTCCAAATGCACATGAAGGCAGCTGTGTGTAAGCAGGCAGTGGGCCTTAGCTGTAGATCACGGAAATGCAGGAAAAGAAACAAAAAAACCCAGCCCTTTAGCATCTTACTGTTTTATTCCATATTATGTTTTATTCACCTCTGTGGCAGGTGCTTGCTCTTCAACCCTTTTCAATGTGCTGAGATTTTGCAGTGGGGCTTTCCTCAGCTGAAGCCAACTAAGGAGTAGTTTTCCACAATAACATGAGTAACTTCTCCAACATCATGGCAGAGAAGCTGGAGAGCTACAAAGAGTCTCTCTAATGACTTGTTACCACTATATGTTACTCCTGTATGGCTATATCTGTATAGGTAAACAAAGCAACATCACAGACTTTCCTGGCTTTGAAGCCTAGAGTACAAGCTTGTCATGTTCAAGATAGAGAGCACTTGTTCTTGGGTCCTCTCTGTGTTCCATGCAAGGATACCTAAGACATAATTATTATTTTTGTCACTGAGACCTTTATACAGATTATCTAAATAATAACAATTCCAACTTGGGCACATCATTTGATGTTCCATTTAGGTGAGATAATTACAGGCCATGAATATCTATTTTCTAAGAGAAAGTGAAGACATTGCTTTGCTTCAGATGCAGATCAATAATAACTACATGACCACTCTTAAATGACAGAAAGCAAGTCAATAAAATCATGCTCCCACAAGCCAGTTAGAGGCAAACTTAAATGACAGCCAACTCGTAGTGTACGACATTGTTAGGCTTATTAAAAAGTACGATTTTGAAAGGGAGACAGTGAACTCTGTAGGCTTGTTTTGGGTCTCATCATTGTGATTTCTGATGATTTAAGTTTCTCCTTCCCCTAATTCTTACCCATTTACTATGACAGCTATATTTTGCTAAATTTTCTTGTCTAAAACATGATATGTCTGATTTTCATATATCTGTTGATTTCAAGTTACGATAGCACTAAATTGGTGAAATAACATGAAGAATCACATCTTCAAGTCAAATGAAGGTTGAATCTTTTGTGTTCTGTTTTTTGTCTTAATTTCAGAAAGGTCCAGAACATCCAGAACAAACAATTTGTTTTGGCAGTGTTTTTATGATAGTATGGTGCATAAAGCTATACTCTGTAATTTTATAGTGGTGTTTGGAGTGTTGTCCTAAGATAAAGAAGATCCATGCCTTTCAGTTCCAGAAATATCTGGGATAGAAAATATCTTCTCTGAATCAGCATCTGAATCTTCTGGGCTTGGAGTTTTTCCCACATTAAAGAAGCCAATGTTTTGATCTGGAATTGCTCAGCTGGACACACATTCCATTTTCACAGGAAAATGCATTTGGCTTGGGGATCATCACAGTGTGAAAAGATAAAAAGAAATTGAAGCTGGAACATTTTTTACAAGAAGAAGCATTACCTTTTGGTCAGCTTCTCTCTTTTTATCTCACAGCAAGTTGGATTCAGGGCAGAAACATAAAAAGTGATGCAATCTGAAAGAAAATAGCATTCTCTTATATCCACCAAAAAAGACATTGGCCAGATTTTCTGCATGCTCTGGCAAAAAACAGGCTGAGAGCCCAGATATGGAAATTCTGACAACTGTGGAGGAGGCAAAATTACACTGTACTTTGCAACAGGTCTTCATCCAGTCAGTGAAAAGAGTTGAAGTGCTTGGTGCTTGGATAAGATGGAGTGTCCAGAAAATGTGGTGATTCAGAATGATTTACAAGGAAAGGCTCTTGAATAACCCAAGGTGAGATTTTAATGCCTCTCAGGATGCCTGTGAGCGTTGTCTTAATTACATTTTTAGGAGGTAGCTGGCTCAACTAATGCTTATGCTGTCATCATACTGTTATCTTTTACTTGTAGGAGATCTTCATATGCTTGTACCATTCATTCAGTGGTACCATACCACTTACCCCTGTACTCGGCACTGATGATGCTGCACTTTGAGCACTGTGTTCAGTTTTGGGCCCCTCACTCCAAGAAGGACATGGAGGTGCTGGAGCATATCCAGAGAAGGGCAATGGAGCTGGAGAAGCGTCTGGAGCACAAGTGTGATGAGGAGCGGCTGAGAGAACTGGGGTTATTTAGCCTGGAGAAAAGGAGGCTGAGGGGAGACCTTATTACTCTCTACAACTACCTGAAAGGAGGGTGGAGAGATGTGGAGGTCTATCTGTTCAACCAATTAACAAGTGACAGGACAAGAGGAAATGGCCTCAAGTTGCGCCAAGGACAGTTTAGATTGGATATTAAGAAGAACTTCTTTACTGAAAGGGTTCTCAGGCATTGGAAGAAGTTGACCAGGGCAGTGGTGGAGTCCCCATACCTGGAGGGACTGAAGAGTCATGTAGACATAGTGCTGAGGGACGTGGTTTAGTCAGGAACTTGTCAGTGTTATATTTACAGTTGGACTCCATGATATTAAAGGTCTTTTCCAATTGAGGCAATTCTGTGATTCTTTGGAGAAGGTTCCATTGCTAGCTTTATGATATAAGTTATTGAGGAAGGAGCTGTTACAAGCAACAAATGCTAGCTTTCTACTATCACATCTCCAGAGATGCAACATATTTTTTGTGGTACAATTTCTGTCTAAGATTTTTCAAATTATTTCTTTAAGTCTTGGCATAAATAAATTTTCTATTCTGTATTTACACTCTATTTTTGCACCCCAATCAAAAGAGAGCTTCATGTTATCACTCCTTGTGAAGAGTAAAGATAAAATTACTCTAGTGCAACTAGTGCAACTCTAGAATGGAAGCATCTGTGCATTTACTAAGCTATATAACCAAAACCATAATTTACCCTATGATTTGTCATGTGTTTTGGAATAAGAGTGACTATAAAAATGCAAATTGTTGTTATTGGCATTGCCATTTGTGATAGTTTAACTTAGCTGGCAGCCAAACAAGACACAGCCACTCACAGCACCACCCCCCTCCCCTGACCCTTTCCCCCTCCACCCAGGAAATCAGGGAGAGAATTGGAGGGGTAAAGGTGAGGAGACTAGTAGGTTGAGATAAGAACAATTTAATAATTAGAGTAAAATAAAATTAAAATTATAAGAATAATAAGAGTAATAATGATAACAACTATATATATGTGAGTGATGCAGAGTACAACTGCTCACCACCCGCTGATAACGGTGCTGGAGGAGTGAAAAGGAACCCTGAAACCGAAATTGCAATCCCAGAAAAAGGAGCCCAAGCGATTCCTGAGAGAATCCCCCCCTTTCTGGTCAAGCCTGGTTAATATACTAAACTTGACATGATATGATATGAAATATCTTATTGGCACATCCAACTGTTAATTCTGGGTTTTACTGACTACTGCACTTTCCTTCTCCACTCCCCCCTTCCAGTCCTCTCTTCTTGGAAACTGCCCAAGCACAGTGTCCTTGTAGTTATCAACATTGTTCTCATAACAGTCCTCACTGAAACCCAAACACAGAGCTTTATAGCTACTAAGAAGAGAATTAACCCTATTCTAGCAAAAGCCAGGACACCATCGGCAGTATGAGTATGGCAACAAGAAAAAGCAACGAAGTAGTCTATGTATCCAACCTGTTTTCTGGTGGTGTACAGCTCTTTCTATTGCAGCTCATTGTTATTTCTCTTCAATCTGTAGTTTTGGATGGTTTTTTAATGAAGTACCAAAGGATAAAGCTGCACTCTGATGCCCATTCTCATACTATTTATTTTATATGATAGTATGGAATAAAGCCTGCAATTATTTCAAGTGGAAAACCAGAAGAAAAGGCACTATATTTTCTTTTCAAAAACAAATACAGTTGCTACTGTAAGGCAGTGGTTTCTGATGTTGCAAAGGATTAGTTTATCTTTTTTATTTCCTTTTTTTTTTAAATTTCCTTTTTTTTTCTTTTTTCTTTTCCTGAATAAAAGACCTATGGAGGGCCAAAATTGACTAGGAAAATCCTGAAATATGTTACACTGCTTCAGTGATCTTTAATGACACAAGTATTATTGTATCTGTTAAGAACAGCTAGCTCATGACATTTCTATATTTAAGCAACTGATGAGTAACCCATGAGGTACAAAAAGAGGCTAAGATGGCATCACTATATATGAAAAGAGGTTTTAAAGATGTGATGATTTTACTTTGGTGGCAGCCAAAAACCTCAGTGACAGTTTTAAGAAAAGATAATGATAATGAAATGCTACTTTTTTGAATAAATATAATTTTAAGTAAAAGGCTGTCAAGAGGATTTGTTTCAGACTCAAATTCTGACATTCACTTCATGCCACTGAAATCCAGGTCTGATGGAGAAGTTTCTTGCCGGGAATTGCATGATCCACTGCAGACCCAAAAGAATCTGAGCTTATGCTGACTTTATAGAAATTCTTTATGAAACCATCAGAATGTAAGTCACAGACAATCTTCCACTTTAAAATACTCTTTTGACTTGCAGTGAGCTTTCCTGTGCTGGGTGAGTGCAATCAGTTTCTGCTGGAATCAAATCAGTTCCTTCCACAAGGTCTTCCAGAATTTTAAGACACTAGAAAATTAAGACTCTGTGCTTCCTCTCCAATAAGTTTTTTTTCCCTTTACTAAAAAGGTGGATATTTCCTGGTTTGTCACTCTAGGAGGGAAGGGGGAGAAAATCCTTATTATTAGGTGTTTCAGTGATTTAAATCATATATCCCTGTGTGCTTCCTCTCTTCTTCCTCATAGTAGGAGCCAAGTGCTAACAAATACAGAACCCATCTTTGATTGAAGGAGGGCTTCTCTATAGAGACCCTCTATCAGTTGTGGCTAGAGGAGAAATTAATGCTGTGGTAGCTTTGCTAGGGTCTTATACCCTATGAGGAGATACTGCTCCTTAACATACAGACAACAAATGGGAAAGAAGGAAGGGAATACCTGAAAGTTAATGAAACTTTTTGAGAAAAAGATCCCAAAGATTCTGCATCACAGAGCTGAGTGTACATGAAGATTTGTATCTGTAGGTCATACCAGCAGAAGACTGAATTAAAAGTAAGAAACCAAGGGAAAACTGTATAAGCATAACCCAATGGCAGGAGTCACCTATATTCCTCTAAGGTCTTCAAAAGCAGAAAAACAGCACAGGCAGGATGAGTATTTTCAGGTAGCTTTAGTTCAGCTCAGTTAAATCCCACCCTCAGTATTCACCTCCTGTTTGGTGATGAATATCAAACTAGAATGGGGACAACACTATGGTCTGGCAGACACTTACCAGGAAAGATGTTACTGTCTGAAGTGAAAAATGCTGCACCGCTCAACAAGACCAAAAGTATTTTGCCTTTTCTTTATGAACTATTTGCAGTAGTTGGTTTTAACAGGTGTATCTAGCACTCAGCAAAGAGCTGAAGGTGTGTTGTTATAGCCTCTTAATGCATATGGAAACTAAGATTGTTCTTGGCTGCACTGGTGGCAGGCACATTTGACACTCACAAAAAGTATTGTGGTTTACCACACTCATATCTGTTTATGAGACTGGTTGTGTGCTCCTACTTACTTGGCTTTTTTGATTTATGAATATTATAGGAGGTGCCAGTGAACATGAGTTGATATGGGCAGCTTTGTTGCAAATGAAATCTTTACTGCAAGGCAGCAGTAGCAATGTTATCCTATGTCTTTGGTGATGATACCTGTTGATACTGATGCACTCAAATCAGCATTTTTTACTTAGAAGGGATGGAAAATACAGCATGCCTGTGGTGATCCTCAATGGCCATCCTGAAACTACATAATGGCACTTATCTGAGAGGATGAGTGCTTAGTATTCTCTGAAAATATGAAGAGACACTTTTTATCAATGCCATTCTATTTAGTTCTAAAATTTCATTTATACTGAAAAAAGAAGCAAAAACTCTGTCTTACTGTTGAAAATAATTTAGAACAAAAAATCCTGTTGTTAAAAGGGACCATACTGTATCATTTTTTATTTCTTGTTTGACTCATCTTTGTGCCTAGATGTCTTTGCTACATACTGCTTTGTTTATTTAGTAAACTGCAGGTAGACTGGAAGTTATAACATGAAAAGGAAGGGACTCTGTATACCAGATATCAGAACATACTTAACATTTTCCATAAAAATGAGACTTGATTGTAAAGACTTGTGAGACTAGAAAAGTGAGACTACAATGCAGATAGCAACCTAGTGAGGATCCAGTGAAACGCTATATTAGCAAACTGGCAGTAAACAGGTACTCTATATTTTGAAAACTGTTTAATGCTTTCTTGTATCTCTAAATATTTTAATCCCTTGAAAATGGGACCATTACATAAGCCCTTGTAAGTAAAAGAGTATCTTCAAAAAGTTTCTAGCTAAGATGAGATTGTCTCACTTTATTTAAACTGCTTAAAATTTAGCAGCAATATTAATGGAGAGATGTGAATCACCACTCACAAGACAGGATTTTAAGCCTGTATGTCCTGAGTGCAACTCATCTACCTACACAACTGTACAGAAACTGAATGACCATATTAAACCAGACAGAAAATATGTGAGTAAAGTGGGATAAATCCTACCCTTAGGGTCTACTAATCTTTAGAGATCTCACAGAAGTGCCACCTAGATTACAGTTTAGGAGCTTGATGAGAATAGACTAGTGCTTTATAATTTTTCTTTTTAACAAAGTCAATTTTTTTTAATAAAAGGATGGGGATCTCCCATTCACAATAGGAAGATTTAGTTCTTGAGGGATTAATTTTTTAACAAATTGTCACACTAACTATTCTGATGATTATGAACTCTATCTATATGGCAATATATAAATCAGCATTGCAAATAGTCAAGATAGTGTAGACTGTATAGTACAGAAGGAGAGGACACTGGAAGAAAGAAATAAATGATTTAGTAACAAAGCAAGAGAGAAGACAAGATTTATCAAAACCAGAAGGTTTTTTATACAGCAATTGAAATCAGTACAAAACTTTCAGTTAACTTTACAGTTAGATTTTTTAAAGTTGTGACAGAAAGTTTCAGGGTGAAAGAGAAGGCAAGAACAAACTTCATTAATTTTTGATCTTTAAAAAAGCTATCAGTGAAAGGGATTATGGATTCATTCTAATTATCATTCATTAAATGTAAAACAAATCCATTTATTTAGACTTCTTAAATCCTTTCTGGATAATTTAACAATTTGGATGACTGGATTTTGCTGAATAATTGCATGGGAAGATCTTGGCCCTGACCAATTTTGAAAAATGCCAGTTGTTCTAAACTTGACATTCTGGCTTTCCTATCTCTAATTACTGGTCAACATATATGCTTTAAAGTTGTAGTCTTACATATTTTATAGGCTGATTTCTAAAAATAGTCAAATAACTATCATTAATGAGCTAAATATAATGCTTTATTACATGCCTTTGTTATACCTAGATTTATTTTTTCTTTGATTGCTGGTGTGGAATTTTACTAGAGATCATCTTTATAGAAAACACAAAACTAAACATTAATTCTTGAACAATAAAAGGATCAAATACCTACCCAGACAAGTTTTATTTTCTAAATTTAATATCCTCTTTAATTCTTTTCAAATCTTTTTCACCTATTCGCATCAGTAAATTATACCTCAGTTCAGTAAAGCACTCAAACACTTAAAAAACTTAATGACTGAAAAGTGTCACCAAATATTTTCTGCAAAAATCTTGTCCAACCCTACTCTAGTGTTCATTTTTTAAGTATTTTTTCTGATATGTTTACAGGTCATCTAACATCACCTAGCCATAACTCATTAGTCCTTACATTAATTTTATTCCTGCTTCATTTTATCTAATTTTAAATCTCCCAGATGCTAAGATTTCATCATCTTGTCTTATTCTATACTAGAAGAATATCTGAGGTTGCAGAGAAGGGCCACATGCTCATAGTTAGACAATGTGTCAGTGCAGGGAACGTGGGTAGAAGAATTTGAGTATGACTTCTCAATCTAAAGATGAACTTGAGTATGGTGGTTCTGGGTGTATGAAAAGGTATCCTTTCATAGGGAAGGGTAGTCATATCCATTAGCAATGCCAAATGTGGCTCAGTGGGAATGTTATCATCCACTGTCATATTTTGAGCACTAGGAGGAGAGGAACGTAGAAAACTTATATGTTAATTAGATAGTTATGTGCTATTGACTTTAAATGGTTTCACCTGCTAAAGGCAAACCTGTCTACATTACAAGTACACTGTAAAATATGGTGACACGACTTTTATGTGTTTAGTCAATGCAACTTAACTAATTAGTTGAATTATCCTCATCCACTGTGAAGCATACCCACTTCTGCTTGAGGACCTTCCTTGTACAAGATCCTTTCCTCTTCAAATATTTTTATGTCTTTCTCTGTTGGATCTCAAACAGTCTACATAACTGCTCTTGTCCTTATACTGCTTGACAAAATACCTCTATTTTCTACACTAAGCGTGGTACAGACAGCAGAATAAGGGTTACTGGCTTCTGTCCTTAAAGCATTTGTGAGTGTTAATCATAGGTCTCCATGAAAAGCATGAGTTCACATGGCTGCTTCTCATGGGATACTTAAGATGAATGTAAAACAATTACCATCCCCCAGTTCCAATGAAATCAAAGCCTCTGAAACTGTGCTGGAAATGTACTTGAGTAAGCTTTTACTGTGGTCTCTGGCTTGCTCCTGCTGAGCTGCAAATAAGCAATTTAGAAGACTTAGAATTACAAGTGTTCATGACAAGTCTGTGACTCACTCACTGCTCAGCAGCCTCACTAAAAACCTGCAATTTATTTCTTTTTGTTTTGTTTTGTTTTGTTTTGTTTTTTTTCCTTCTCATTTTGACATATAGAAACATAGGACTGGGAGAGTCTTCCTGGCTCACTAACACCATTTCCCTGATGACAAAGGTATCATGTGATGTAATCCTTTTTGTAAACTGCCCAGATTCTCTCAGAAAACTAATTTAATTTTGGAAGTTAGTTTTTGCTGCCACTACTTTGATGTACAAAAAATGTGTAAGAAAATGTTCAGACAGGAGAGCCCTGCACTGGTCACAGCCCTCTAGCTATCTGTCACCAGTACTGAGTAAAGAAGGATCACCTCCCTCAACCTGCTTGCAATACTCTTTCTAATGCCATCCGGGAAGCCATTGGTTGCTTTTGCCTGAGGACCAATTGCTGAGTATTGTTATTCCTAAAGAACATTTCTCCTTCTTCAACTTTTACTGACATATTGCATTTACTCTGACATACTGTATTTACTGAGAAGAAATATGCTATCTTTCTTCCTTCACTGTGCCACGCTGAACAAGCTTTCACTTTACAGTTTCCTGAAAAGGTCTTTTAAGTCATCAAACCATGCTATAGTACTTTTGCATGCATGTTCCAATTGTACTGCATTTTTTATAAACACAGAGGACACTACAGAACCTTTCAGATAAGACTGTAAGAGCCACAGTGGATCAGAACAAAGTTTCTGATCTATCTATCCAAGTATCTCATCTCAGCTGTACCTTAAGCGGTGGTTATATATGTGGGAGCAGTACTACCTGGTCCTTCCTGGAAACATCATTAACTCATCTTAAGATGAAAAGAGCAGTCATAGAACATAGTCTTCTATGTTTAATTACTATATGCATCTGTTTCTTTACAATATTTTTTTATTAACTGCATGCTTACAGTGAAAGTCTTTTCAGCGATGGCAAAGTGGAAACTCTCACCTTGGTCAAAACATTTAAAAATTAAGTGGTGTGGTGGTGTACATTCATCTTATTAAAATTATTACAGCCTTCTTTGTCTTCTCATTCAATTTTCTGATTCTTCTTTGTTTTGGCACAGTGTCTCAATATTGACTTATCAGCAACTTTCATTAGTGGTCTTTTATTATTTGTGCCATGTGCCTTTGTGAAAATAATAAGCTTGACCCCAAGACACATCTTTACCTTTCCTCTACTGCAATGTTTGCTCTTTCAACAAAACTAATAGTCATGAAGTCTTGACCTTTTCTTGATTTTTCAAAATATTTACACTTCCTTTCATTTCAGCTAACATTTTTTTCACTGACTTTATATCAGCTGCCTTACAGAAATTCAGATGATGGATGAAATGCATTCGCTTTTGTCAGAGCATTATTTATCTTTGCAAATAAAGTTTCCAGGTAATTCCTGTGCAATCTACCTTTGGTGAGTATGTTCCATTTTATTTAATTTTATTCCATTTTCTGTTTACCTCTATATACTTTGGAGCAAAACTTACAAGTTTTTAGTTATCTGCAGGACATCTCCATTCTTAAATATGGCATTTCATTTACCAAGAAGCCTTGCTACTACCCTTACAACTTCATTTACGAATTTCAGCAATATTTTGGGATGGAAAACTACTAGCCTGTGTCATTGGGTGAATTGGATAAATCTCAATCAAGTGAAAGAGCAGCCTTTACAGAGGTAGTGTGAACAGTGTACTCCAAGTCCTCTTCACTCTCTGCTGTTTATTAATTCATTCAGCATGATCAGATACAGTTTCGTGTGCCCTGAATATTACATTCTGACCACTCAGGAGTCTGCAAGATTTCACACTCACAGTCAGTGTAGTACAGACAGGAGAATCTAGTCCTGACGTAGTTCAAAGGATAACATTTAACAGAGGATTGAGATACATTGTCAGTTTTACTCCCACCTCAAATGGTTGAATTCCAGTTCCATATCCACTAAATCAATGGATGTCTCCTTTTTCTTACATTTGGTAACATTATCCTTACCAAAGAGTGAGAGGAAAGTATTTATTCAGCTTTTTGGCTCATAGCTAGATTGTCTTTAATCTCAGTTCCACTTCAACTGCAAAGTAACTTCACATCTTATTTCCTTGGGTTTCTTTTGCTTTACATGGTGGAAGAATATTTCATTGTTTGTTTTCAATTGCTTTACTACTTTTACAGAAATCTTTGCTTTATCCCAATACTTAGAGATGCCAAAAGCTTATTTTCTCTTGTTCATTATTTTTGTTCACTCATTATTAAATCTCTGCTTTTTGAGTTGTTAGATAGTCCTGTTGGGCCCAAAATATTTCTCTACGCATCATGAGACACAGCTCTGTATAATTATCAGCCACTTTATCTAAGGCTTTTAGGTATATTATTTTAGACCTGTTACCAATAAACAAGGAGGATACTAAGGAAGACACAATTTTCTACAAGAAATCTTCCTTAGCATCCTCATCGTTTACTGGTAACAGGTCTAAAATAATACAACTTTTATTGGCCAAGCGACAGCCTCCTGGCTAACACTTTAAGGAACAGGAGGCTCTCATCATTATTATTTATATTTGTTCTCCATTCTGTTTCTGGGAAGTCAAAGTTTCCCACTAAGACCTAGATAGTGGTAAAACTTATTTCTGTTTCCAAGTACAGCTGATACCCAGCACTAAATCTGTAGAATCTGTTCAATCATTCCAAGGCTGTTTCAACCTAAACAGACTTTATTTTATGCTTTATCCCCGTTCTTATCTCTATAAAGTGTATCATATATTTAATTTGGGATATGACCAACGATAATAATTTGTGTTTCTGTCTTTCTAAACACCATGCCCAGGAGTACTAATGCTCTGTACCATGACAGCTATGTCACCATGTTATTTCTATAGTGTCTGTCTATGTCTATGGTGTTATTGATATAATGTCTTGTTTCACTTCCTGCACTTCTGTCTCTAGGCATTCCATTTTGTTGCTCAGGAATCTTGTATTAGTCTAGTTATTTTTCAGTTGTCCTTTTTGGAGAGCATTCATCTTCACTTCTGCTTCAATTTCCATAGGGATCCTCTCTCCCATCAAATATATACCGGTTCCAGTAATGTTCTTTAGTGGGTAGGGAAAATTCAGTTTATTTCCCTATGCGATTTACCTAAGTGTAGTGCAAGGAAAACAGTTCAACCTCCTTTTTTTTTCAGAAGTGCTACTTTTTTTGAAAATTCCTTTAAGCTATTGAAGCCAGTAATATTTCCTATGGTTTGGTATTGTCCACAGAAATTGAATTAATTTTTCCTTTCAATCACTGGATGGCACTGGATTACAGTCTCTTGGTATCAGTAGCTCAAGCTCGTTCTGTGATGTAGAAGACAGGGAGGTAGATCTGAGGTGTCTTGTTTATCTCCATAACACCATGCAATCTTGGAGAGATAATAGCCTGGCTCCCAAAAACATTGTAGCTGAAATCATGTAGTGTTGCTATTGAGTAAATAGGCCCTGTCCCTTTTAAGCAGATTAGCTGTGACCCATAGAGAAATTGATGCTGGTTGCATGGAAGGATCAGTTGCAGATGGTTTGGGGCTACATTCAGTGCTTTTAATGTGCTGTGTGAAAAAATCAGCTGTTTTCACTTATAGCAGAATATAAAAGTGTGATTTAAATATAGCTATACACTTATATAAGAGAATGGCTTGCTGCTGTTAGTAAGGATTAAAGATTGTATGATTGTTAATTATGGTTAATCTTACTTGTCTTTAGGCAAATTGTTGTGATTTCTTCAGATAGAATGACAAAAAACCCAAACAAACTTCCACTTTTACCTCAGGTTAAAGATTTTATGTATAAAGCTTACTAAAGCATTAGAAAAAAATAAATCTCAACCTTCTGAAAATTTCTGATAAATAAATCCAGTTTTCACTTTTCCCCCCAGAAGTATCTGAGGGGGTATATAAAAACAGAGAAGTCTAATGAAAACTCACTCCTCCCTGACTGTGAGATAAAGGTCATTCCTTCTAAGTGTAAAATAATCTTTTGCCATGTGTTTAAACATCTAAGTTGTTGCTTCTACTATTTAATTTCTGTAGGTAAATTTATGACTTATTGTATTTCATCTGGTGTAGGTGGAGATTAATCATTACTTAAATTTAAATGATATAATGGCAACATCTGTTACTTGGTAACACAAATGTATGATTATATTCTGAGACAATTATTTTCATAAGCTTTTTTGAGCAAATTACATAGCTCATTAGACTTAGAGTCACTTGCACCCTACACAGACTCTGTGCTAGTGCAAATTACATACACAAATTGCCTTGAGGGCATGTGTGCCCTAAACTATGCCTGCCAGGGCTGACATGATTGGAAGAGGACTGGTACCCACTTGAACTGCTGAGTCATGAAAAATTATAGCTGGATCTAGGATGCTTCTGCATCTTGCAGTCTGCGAAGCTACGTTTGCTATTGCAAGAGATTCAGACAGGACCAACTGAAATATTCAGCTGTATAAGCAAACAGAGAGAAAGAGACCCCTTGGTTAAGAGAGCAATAGCTGTGTGTCATTTATAAAGTGCATCACACACTCCAAAAACACTGCATAGTTGATTTCTATACTCTCTATGTTACAGAAAGCTGCGTAAAAGAAGACAAGACCTGAAGTGACATGAGAATGAAGCAATTTGTATTATTACAGATCAAGAGTAGGGTATTATCTCCTAAAATAAGGTGTAAGCAGGAAGACAATTAACATTTTGTGCCCTAATGATTTATGTATGTGTTCTAGTTTTGGCTGGGTTTGGGTTAATTTTCTTCACAGTAGCTGGTATGGGACTATGTTTTGGATTTCTGCTGAAAACTGTGGATAACACAGTGATGTTTTCGTTATTGCAGAGCAGGGCTTACACAGAGTCAAGGCCTTTTTTGCTTCTCACACCACCCCACCAGCGAGTAGACTGGGTGTGCACAAGGTGTTGGGAGGGGACACAGCTGGGACAGCTGACCCCAACTGACCAAAGGGATATTCCATACCATATGATGTGATGCTCAGCATATTACTCTGGGGGAAGAAGGAGGAAGGGGTGATGGTGCTTTGTCTTCCCAAGTAACCCTTCTGCATGGTGGAGTCCTGCTGTCCTGGAGATGGCTGCACACCTGCCTACTGATAGGAAGTAGTGAATGAATTCCTTGTTTTGCTTTATTTGTGCACATGGCTTTTATTTTACCTATTAAACTGTCTTTAAATCCACAGGATTTCTCTTTTGCTCTTCTGATTCTCTCCCCCATCCCACTGGGGGGAGTGAGTGAGCAACTGTGTGGTGCGTAGTTGCTGGCTGGGGTTAAACCAGGACAGTATGTTCTATAAGTTTTAAAAACTCATCCCTGTGTGCATGTGTCATCCATAGACTGTGACATCCATCTCTGGCAACAGCACCTGAATGTAGAACGGCCAATGAATACTGAAGCTACAGAGTATTTACACAGAACCAACCACCGTTACTCCATTTCTGCTACTATGCCTCCAGTTCTCTAGTGATATTTTTTTCTCTTATCTTTTCCAAAATGTTTTTATTTCATAGCTTGCATTTAGAGCTAAAAGAATAAGATGGACATGGATAAGCACAGACTATTATTGGGAGACCTACTGACGCAAGCTAAAACAGCATCACAGTTGTACTTTTTGTGCTTGATTCCATAATTTTTGTGCTCTGTTCTATTGGAAAATGCTGCTAAATCTAAAATATTTTCCCATATTGCAACAAGTAGAAGAATTTTAAAGATTCTTTTTTGATGAAGCATCTTCTAAAAAAATTAATTAAAATCCTTTTTTTAAAAAAAATACAAAATAACCTTTCCACTTAAAAATGAATCTCAGAAGAGGTGACACTTCAGGTTAATTTTGCACTCTATCTTCAGCTGATTAGAGCCCATTATAATCAGGATCAACTGAGAGTTAAATGACACCCTGAAAGTTTTGGTCCTTCTGTTAACAAAATTCTTCTTTTCATGTGTGAATATTTAAGGACAAGACACATATTATCCAACACAGGAAGGCCTCAGTCTTCACTTTATATTTACAGTGAACTGTAGATGTTAAAATAAAAATTTGAAACAAACTCATTTAACAGAAATATTTTAAATGACACAACTGAAAGTCACTGAAGTATCTGGAGCCACAGAAACTGCACAGGGAAATCCATTCTGGGGCATAGCCAAACTGAGCTTATTCTTATTGTAAAATATTTGAAATAAACAAGTCTAATAATAAAACTAGAAAAATGCTGGACATAGCTAGCCTGTGATTAGATACTGAACAGACTGTCGTGTCTTGGAAAGCTACCAGATGTGCCCCCTGGCTGTGTTTTGGTTTGTTGTTTTTTGTGTGCTTTTTTTAAAAAAATTTGTTTGTTTATTAATCAATTAACTAATGTTACATTCTTCTTTTAATATGCATATTTTAGAAAAGTATAATATGAACTCGTGAAGACATTTGGCACTGTTCATATAATTACTGCTACACAGTCTCAACAAAATGAAGGGTTCCATTAACCTGCAGCTGCCACACTACTTGTCTGAACTGCCTATGCACGGGAACGGTCGAGGTAGGCAGAATCAGATGTTGAGATTGACCTCCATTAGCAATACTCAGTGATGGAAACTGGGCACTTGAAGAAGTGCCTCACCAGCAAGCTAAAAACATCAGCAATCATTGCCTAAAAAACCTCATACTCAGCTTGAAGATCCCTCAGATCCTATCTACAATTAAAATTAGGCATATGCATAATATTTTTCAAGGTTGGTGTTTAAATTTTAGAAGTGGAGAAGAATGTCAAAAATTGGGTTTAAATAATGTAAATGTTTAGAAATAAGTAACAATATATCCAAAATACTACACGTAACTCCTCAAGCCCATACATACACATAAGCTTTTCAAAAACTGTCTCATGCATGAAATATTTTCTAATATCTTGAACTATAGAACGAAGAATAAAACAAACAGAACAAGTCTTATATTCAAATAGTCATATCTATCAGGAATTTTTGGAAAACAAATTCAAGTGTTGGCTAGACATGATGGCCACTAATCCTGATTACTATTTCTTTAGGCATTTTATTTACAAACAAACAAACAGCAAACATAGTATATATATATTTATTGTCAATTAATGGAAAACAAAACTCACTTTTTGGATTAAAGCCACTGACAAGTATGCAGCCATGTGGAAATGTACTTATTAAATATATTTTAATTTAAGTGCATGTCTACTCTCTTCCCAAGACCCTAGGCAAATTAATATCCATGCTGTTCATAGTAATCAAATATCTAGCCTGAGAGTCAGTCCCCAGACACATGGCAAACAGATCCACCATGGAAACTTACAAAAATGTATTTAGAAAAAGACTCATTACTAGAGTAGATGATAACTCTACTATATGAACCTCCTCCTGCATTATTTTTCTACTTTACCCTATGCTTTGAGCATTCTTATGCACTTGGGACCACACAGTTTTATGCTTTACATAACATTCAGGAAAAAGAAAACTCTGAATTTCTCTTTGATCATGAAGCTGACACTGCTTCTATCAAATACTGCTATGTCAGACTAAGTTTTACTACTACTATGCTGATTATTGCAAATCTAATGGTCCTGAGGAAGGAGATGAAGGAGAGAGGAACTTTTCAAAACAGTAGGTATAAATCACCCATAAATTGTTTATCTAGCTAAATCTCACCAACTGGAATTTGATCCAGCTGCCTGTGTACAGGTCTCTGACTCCCTGAAATCACCTTATAGGATCTGGAGATGACTGAACACCTGCGTGCTGATGGGAAGTAGTGAATAAATTCCTTGTTTTGCTTTGTTTGTGCATACAGCTTTTGCTTTGCCTATTAAACTGTCTTTATCTCAACCCATGAGTTTATTTTACCCTTCCAATTCTCTGCCCCATCCTACTAGGAGGGAGTGAGTGAGCTGTCATGTGGTGTTTAGTTGCCGACTAGGGTTAAACCACGACACTTGTCACAAAAAAATTGCATAGTCAATGCATAGTGACCTCTGAAGCTTTTGAAAAAAACTTGAAATCATTTAAATTCAAGGTCACAGCCCTGCTTATACTGCCCAATTTCTTTATGCAAAATTTCCACAAATTACAATACACCGTTTTTGTTTGTGTGCCACCAGATGAAAATGAAATACAATGGAGGAGATCTTGATAAGTTATTTCCAACTGCCTCTGCTTCCTATTGAAATCTTATATAAAATGATAGCAGCTAAAAAGCCTACTGGTGTTGCCACTTTTCTGTATTGTGATTAAATAATCACAGGCTGAGCTGCAGAACATTCCATTGGCATCAAATTGGATGTGTTGTTGTCTTGCCATGAATACAAATAATACATCTTAAAAGTAATAGCTTTGCTTGGACCTGTTTCAAGTCCTGAAGATGGTTTTAAACTCACATTTCTACAAAATTCATATGATGAGAGGTCTCTGGGAATTGTTAGTTTCAGCAGCACCTAATTAATACCTAATTAAATGTGAAGGTGGAAACTGTATTCTAAAAGACATGTCCTTTTGTCTTTGAGTTAAAATGTTTGTCTTGTCATAGGGATTACTACTCACCACCAAATAAGATTTTTGGGACCATTCATAATTATTTGTTTTCTTGAAGTTATAGGAGAAAAATGACTGTTAAAAATTGAAGTGATATTATATTATTTTCAGGTAACCTTTGATGGTGAATTTTTAAAATGTTATACTGGTTAAAAGAATTGTACATATTGAGAGTGCAAAATAAATGAGGACTTCAGATTCATTCTTGGCTAGCAGAAGGCACTTCAAGCCACCAGTTTAATTTGGGTAACTGTTTGGGATTATTATACAGATGAACAAAAACCTCCCTTATTTGTCAATCCTCAGTTTATCTCCTGGGTGGAACTGTGATGGTGGGAATGGCCCAAGGGAATAAAGGAAATCTTCACTTCCTACTAAGGAAACCTTTTTCCAGATAAAAACACAGCTGATGATCTAGTTCGTTATCACAGTAGCTGTCTTTGTTCCTTAGCATCATCTCTCTTCTATATCTTTTTTGTTTCATTTTTTCTTGCCATTCAGTTTATGAGTGTTTACGTTCTTCTCAGTATATCAATTTTTCCCTCTGTCTTCCAATATACTATTATACTATGTCTTTCTCCAGTTTTAGATACAATATTTTCTAGCTCCTATCCATTAGTTCCATTTTTCTTCATAGTACATTTATCCTTAAGTATTGGAAGCCATTATCCGTCATTATTCATAAAATGAGTAGCATCAACATAATTTGCCTATGTACTGGTGTGTAACATCTGATCTTCCCATTAAATTTCTCTTTGATTTTTCTCCAAAGCTTTTGAGGACAAAAATAAAATTGGTGTGTTATTTAAATAAATTTATGCATATCTTATTAACTCTATTCACATTACTGAATTCACACCTGAAATTTTACACTTCATCTACATAAGTAATAGGAACATTGCTTCCTTACTAGCAAGATTTTGCAAATGGTTGTAAATCCTTTGTCATAATTAATTTTAGGACGAAGGAAAAACCCCAAACCTGACATTTCTTTCAAATCAAAGAAGGCCAAAATGGTTTGATTAGACATTTTCAAGGGGGGGAGAAAGATAAAATGCCTTTGGGTTCTTTTGCAGTTAGAGAAAATGTCATATACATAACAAATCTTTAGTGTTATCTATTATTGATTATAAACACCTCAATCTCTTCTGAGTAATCCATACACATAAAGGACAGTTGTTTTACTTAAAGAATTTGGACAATGAAAAGACATTTAATATGAAGGAAAAAAAGGATGGATTTCTTTTTAGTATATGTAAAGTCTAGACTTGATTTTAATCACTACCACAGGCTTTCCACATGAGCAAGAGCAGATGACTTTGGTAATAGTTATGCAGATGGATGTGGGCTCCTTTTTCTTCATTTGAAGGTATCTAAATACACTCCAAGTTTGTGGAGTGTATTGTGTAAATACACTCCAAGTTCAGACTGTTAGGATGGCACTGAACTTGTGTGAATACACCCTTATTTAGAGCCTATCTTCATGTTAATCAGAATTGGGGAATTTACCCATATGGTGCATGTAGCCTATGACTTCATTTAAAACAGTGCAATTGGTAATTAGGCAATATAATTTTGAGCTATTAAGAAAGTAAAGTCCAACAATGCATTTGAGTTAATACAGGAAAATGCATTTTTCCCCCTATTAAAAGTATTTGAAACTCTGAAGGTTATTCAAAACACCCAATCTCACAGTACAACATTAGCTGATTAAACTAATTGGCTGGTTTCCCTTTATAGACAACAGAGGGGATGATTTATAGCAGGAGCTATAGACTTCCAACACAAATGTTAAATAAACATCATGAATGCTATCTACTATATCTTTCATACTTGTTGACTCATACTGATCTTGAAAGTCTGCTCAGGGATCATCATCTTTTTACTCAAAAAGATGCCTGTGGATAGGAGTGGATGGAAATCATATTTTTTATCATGGGCGAGGCATACCCATAGTGTAGTAATTTCAGAGTCAATGAACCTCTGAGTTCACAGAGGATGAGATGGCACTGTCCCATCTGAAATCAAGAACTGCAGTCTCTCAGCTGTCCCAGGGCCCAATGTATCAGACATTGTCTTCCACAGGAAAAGATAACACCTGGGACATCTGAAAAATGTTTGCAGATTCAAAGAATGGGAGACCATGGCACAAAAAAAAAAAAAATTCAGAGTACAAAAAACCTAGAAATTTTTCCCTCCTTGTTAACATCCCAATGTCCCTGCAAAACACACAGCCAGAACAAGAGTTTTGGTTCAGAACAAACATATTGCATTTTCTTTACAGTGATACGTCATGCTTGTATAAAGAACTTTGATATTTTTAACCTAGTGACTCTGCTTCATTGGGTTTTTCAGCCTACTTGAAGCTTTTCTGTGCTGTGAGCTCCTTGGCATGCCAGCAATTCAGCTGCCATAACAGAATGCATAATTTTAAAGAGCTTGTTTTTAAATTAGTGTCATCATGAGATATTCATTTGTAAAGTGCTTATTTATCATCTGACATAGATTTCCATGAAAATTCTCAATTACTTTACTTATTGCTCTTACAGGACAGTGAAGACATCAGAGAGGTGGTGCACATAAACACAAAATCAAAGGAAAAATATCAAAAGTGAGAAAACGTACACAACACATATATGCCTCGGGCATCCAAGAATAGCACTGTTGCTAGGATTACAAAATGGAAAAAAAAAAATCACTTTTACAATGGTCAGAGCAAAAAAATCTAGTTATTCAAATAAAACTTGTTGCTTAGGCTCCACACTCCAGAGTCTTGTTGAATATGAAACATCTTGTCTCATCAGAACTTATAAATGTCCACTTCCAACCAGAAGACAGATTGAATAGTCCCACAACAGGTTCCAGTAGCTCTAAACTTCTGATGTGGCATGCAAAGTTGAGTTTAATTTTTTGTGATTTGATTTCAAATTATTACTAGCATTTTGTAAAAAGAAAATACAGCGTCAATATTAGAATGATATTTCAAATACAGGTTTCTTCTTGAAAATATAAGCATGGAAATATGCAACTTTTCAAATTTCTTTCAACATATTGAGACAAGATCAGAAATTGGAAAAAACAGACACATTCTTACAATCACTTTTTAATTTCAGCATAGTGGATTTATTCTATGCTATGTTTTTAATTCTAGAAAGTCCTATTTGTTACTCAAAGTGACCTTCCAAGCTCCTTTCATGTAAATCATACAGGACAGTTAAAGGAGGTTGTGAAAACTGTTTTTACTTTTGAAGTACTTAACGCACTTTAACCACTTTCTAAATACATTTTAGAGGATCAAGTACAAGATGATCCAGAATTTTTTTTGGAGTACAATTCAGAAATACTGCCTCACTTTTTAACTTTATCTTATTAAATTCCATGGGACTTTCTTTAATGATTTTAATGGGTAAATTGAAAGATTCTTATACAAAGAAATCAGAATTTCCTTTGAATGCTTTACATTATTATTCAGATATATTATTATTTTACATTAATATTCAGATACCTGGTTACTAGAAGTATGCATAACAAATGTAAACTTACTGATTGTAATGGACTGTGGACTTCTGTGGACTTCTTGAAGTATTGCATTACTCTCATAGGCTTACAGAGCAGAGGTTGAAAACAATGTGGATCACTACAGTTCTTACAACATGTGGATGCTATGAGGAAAGGTGTAGTAAGAAGATGTAATCAACATCTGTAGACAAGAATTTAATAACTCCATCGCATTTATGAATTTACTTTGTTGTAGTACATATCAGTTCCCTTCCATTTTTTCCCACTCCAGATTATTTTTGTTCCAGATCTCAAAATTCACAGAATTCTACAGAATAAATTCAATACTAGGTTTTTTAACTATGGAAGAAGAGATTATAGAAATCTCCAGCCATCTCATTAACTGTAGGAAATTTTTGAAAAGAGTGGTTGAGGTTAAATTTTGACTCTGTAAAGACAGAGAATGATTTAGTTAAGCACATCCTTCTACAATGTATATTTAGTAATCTCTGGGTTAGTGTTTCTGAACATAAAGCTGGATGGAGGCAAAACAGTAAAAAATCTTAGTCCCTCTGTTAACAAAAGCCCAATGATGAACAGTGTGAATAAAGTTAGTTTGTTCAAAATAGTAACTTAAATAATGTTCAACACTGACAGAGTTCTCTAACCCCAACACATTTTTTAGAACATTGAAATTAAACTGTGAATTAATGAGTGACAAATTCCTCTTACACAGTCAGTAATAATCTCGTACAGGACTCTAATGCATAGCAATTGGTTAGTCTCTGTAACCTAACACTTGAGGAACACGTCATATAAGAAAGACAAGCTGAATGGATGGTGTAAAATCTGTGACTATCTCATAAACAAGAATTTTTAATTTCAGAAAATTATTTTTAGTTAAAGAAGATCTGGTTTACATTTGTTTGCAAAGCATTTAATACTAGGTAAAGGTAATTCAAGGCTCCAGAGTAGTTTCCTTAATTAGCACTAACCCAAGCACAGAACTTGTTTCAAATGCAGAGAAAAACCTTTATTAAGATAGTTGTTTCTATTCAATTGATTTTTTCAATAACCATATCCACTAGGATACAAAATTCAATTTAGAAAACAATTTACTATATCTTAATTAAATACCAAAGACCATTGGAACATTTTTTCTGAGATCTAATAACAAGATAGCTAATTAAGATATTAATTTTGAAATAAAATACAAAATGTGCCCTGTGTTTTGCACAGTATCTCTGAGCGTTGGAATTGTTTATGTGAGGGGTGGCTGAGAAGAATCTCTAATTTAAATTACAGGTTTTCCTGTTTTTCTTCTGAATGCTCACATTTTGTGTCTTTTAAAGCATGTGAGGGAGGATTTACCTGCAAAAGGCTCAGAGAGGCAGTAAATGGACTAAAATATTTTAATGCCTGAAACTAAGAGATGGGAAACTACTCAATTAGGAGCAGTGAGTGGAATCTAACATTAATATTACTTCAGAATTTAAGATTCATAGACATAATTTAGGAGTCTGGGGTGTTAAGACCTCTGCAGGCACAAGGCACAAAAAGTCCTCAGACATAAAATCAGACACAAGAATAAATCAACATAAAAATAAATGAAGATAGGGGAATATAAATAAACAATATTATGGGGTAATATGACAGTTGACGCTTTTAGTATGCTGACTATTGCCATGCTTTTAGAAACAGCATAGAAGAGAATATCCAAACAGAGATTTAAAAGAAGATGAGACATTTTGTGGATCTTGATAAGAAGCAGGTCCCAGCTGTAACAGGCTACCAAGGCAAAAAATGCTTTGCAGAAAGCATATCTCCATGAAATACTCATGGACAGAAACTTAATTCATAAACATTACTTATTACTGTTCCTCATGGTTTTTCACAGAATAACGTTAGCATTTAATTTGAAATGATTTTTTCTTTGGGGTGAAAAAACATAAAGACTACAAGAAACCCACCACCCAAAACAGGCAAAGAAAATAAATCTTTACTGGTATTGCTTACAGCTGCTGTGTCTGATTTGAGAGCCCATTTAAATGCCATTGTTAGAATAGTTATGAGAACTACATCCCCAGTGTGATACAACCATAATGAATTGAATCACAAGAAAGGAGGGTAATGCCTACCAAAAAAAAACCCCAAAAAACCAAAACAAACCAAGAAGAGTATAAAGGCAAAATTTTCTAGCTGCAAAGTTTTATAACTGGTACTAAAAATACTTTAATCTGTAGAACTCCAGAATTTTTTCTTTTTTTACCCCTGGATATTTTGTTTTCAGTACTTTGAAACAAAATGGATTACTAGAGTTGGGAAATTCTATAAAAGTTCTTTTATATCAAAATAAAATCTTGCATTTTTTCTAAAGTGAATATTTTAATGAAAAATTATTGGAAATAAGGTTTCAATAAAAATATATATAGTCATTTCATTAATGAATACTTATGAATAAATTTCTTTTAAAAATATTGGATTTTTTTAAACAGTCCAAAAGAAGTTTCCTGGTTCTTGACCACAGACACAATTATACAAACAGAAGAGCCATGTACAACCTCAGTCTGCTTTTATAAAATTCATTTCCAAAAGGCAACAGCTCCAAAAATACCCTTGCAGACAATCTGCAAGAGTATACAATTAATCTTAAAAGTCACTTGTCTTCTTCTGATATTAAATACTCACTTGTTATAAGCATATAAAGTGTTAGAAACAATAACCCTGCATGAGACTGCAGATTCTGCCTCAAGAGCCCTGCAGGAGACAGTCACCATTAAAGATGTTAAGCACATAGAGAGAATAGAGAATAGACAGCAGTCTTAGAAGAGAAACTATTTTGTAGATTTATGCATCCAGATTCACCTTGCTCTGTCTCTGAGAACCCCCAGCCACCTAAACCATGAGAAATTCTGGGATGTAACATCCTCAGACAGAATCAGTGGTGCTGAAATCAAGGCCAGAAATAAAATTTCTTCCTTGAAGTTTCTCTTCTGAGATGCACAAATAGCAAGTGATTCAAACTTCTGACATTTGTACCCTTCAGGACAGGCCTGGTGGGGAATTCCCAAAGCTGGAAGGATTTTCAGGCACTTAATCCCTCAGAATCAGTAAGGAAACATTCAGTCTCTGTTTAGTAGGCTCAGCTATCCCTTGGCACATCTGATAGCTCCCTTTCAAGGCAGAAGGCAGCAGAAGATGCCAGAACCTGCCTCCGAGCACAGAGAGAAGGTGCAGGAATACACAGGAATGTGAATTTGATACACTATTTCTGGAAAAATAGTATTCAAGGTGAAGAATTCTCTTTCTTGAACATGAATAAGTTCCTACTCTTGAGTAGACTTCCTCCACAGACCTCCCCCACTTTTAAAGAATGGATTTCCATCAAATCTGTCCTCAAGGAAGTACTTCACATCTGCTCACCTACCTGAAGAACAATGTCACCTCTGTTTTCCCAAGAAGCTACTATGCCATCTGAGAGAGGAACACATTGATCCAGGTTTATCTTCCTTGATTCTCGGCATATAATGGATATTTGGATGTATTCACCCTAAGTCCCCTTTACTGGGGACAGCAGAGGACAATTTACCTTACCTGAGATCTGAATCACCCTGGGTACACGCCTGTACCTCTCCGCCAATTAATTAAGTGAGCTCAGATCAATTTAGCACTAGCCTTAGGTGAGATCAATCTTGCTGTTCTCCATCAGTGTTATGAAATGTCCAGATAAAAATCTATTTGAATTAAGAATTAAAGCATTTTGTAAAACCATTACTGCTTTATTTTGAAGAGAAATAAGTCATTTTCTCTCATAGGTATGACCACAGATATTATAAATATGTAGAAACTCCTGAACCTAAGTGAATGTCCATCTCAGAGAATGAAATAACTTTCTCTGGGGTACATCCTGAGCTCAAGATGGGTGTCATTCTTCAAGAAGTGCAACAGTCAAGTACAGCCTGCCATAAGAAATCCTCTGAAAAAAACCAACCCTTTCCCTGCCTGAGATCTGTATCCTGACTCTGAGTCAATTGCTGTGCACTTCAGAGGAGAGCTCAGAAGAAAGATCTGTATTTCACACTGGTCGGTTGGAAACACCTTGACTGCATTCCTGTAGGTACAATTTTCTGCACCTCCCAACTGAATTATTGTAGTTGAACAAAGCTGAGGCTCTGTGGTACCTGCTGCCGTTTGTTATTGCTCCTGTTCCCTGGGTGCTTTTTTTGTCCCTGTTGTTTTCAATTGGGAGAGACGAGTTAATGCTTTGTGGACTATGAATCATTTAGTTTTCTGGCTACAAGAGCAAAATCAGAATGAAATAACAAACTGTCACAGAGTTGCTGGCTGCCAGTAGCTGCAATTGGCATATTAAGTTCAATGTAGTGTAAAATAACGGGGGGAGATGCTTAGAAAACACTAATTACCTTTACCCAAGCCCTTGTACTGGGAGATGCCCCATGACAAGGACTTATGGAGCAGCAAGAAGTAATTAGATTTCTGACAGAGCAATTGCTGTGTAATTAATTAAGCTATTTTCTTATTATTGCTATATAATATCACTTATATCTCCTATAGTAAAAGGAAAAAAATATACTTAAATCTTCTCAAAAGTTTCAGCTAAAAGATGAAAGCTTCAGAAGCAGTTCAGTTTTTTGTTTTTAAAGAAAAAAACAACGGGGTGTTCATTATTGTCTTTTTATGTAAAGCAATTTCAAGTAATCATCTATCAACTAAACCAGATGAACAAACTGTAGTTAGTATTTTGATTTCTGGACATTTACTTCTATGCAGGAGTTTCTAGATACTTGTATAAATATCTGTGGTCAGAGCAAGGAACTAAGTAACACCTTTTAGTATATTACTTCTGCTCAAACCCCCTCAAAATCTCTATTAAATGTACAGCCAACATCAAGCCCTGCATTTGGTGACAATCATCCTCCTCAAGAGATTGCTGAGCTGATGATACATTACAGAATAATTTTCATCATGTCAAAAATATTCAGGTAAAATTAGGTTTTGGGCTGTTAATACACACTTTTTTGTTACTCAGACAAACTTCAGCTAATGCTTATTTGGATATGAAAAGTGAGCTGATTTAGCCAGAACCTGAAACCTTTGAACTCATGCAGAGTTTGGAAAATATTTCAAACAGAAGCATGTCTAACTTATTGTATTGGGTCTGGCTGAGCTGGAGTAGATTTTCCCCATGGCAGCCCTCAGAGTGCTGTGTTTTGTATTGGTGGCTCGAGGGGTGTTGATAACACCCCAGTGTTTTGGTTACTGGTGAGCAGTGCTAGCACAGCACCAAGGCTGGCTCTCCAACATTTCACCCCCTAGTATGCTGGAGGTGGGGAAGGTCTTGGGAGGGGACACAACCAGGACAGCTGACCCAAACAGTCCAAGGGATATTCCAAAGGGATATGGAATATGGTATGGAATATGCTCAGAAATAAAAGCAAGGAGAACGGAGGGGGAAGGGGGGGCATTCATTACTTCTGTTTGTCCTCCAGCAACCACAACGCGTATGAAGCCCTGCTTCCCGGGAAGTGGCCAAACATCACTGCTGATGGGAAGTAGAGAATAAATATTTTGTTCTCTTGCTTCTGCGCACGCAGCTTTGCTTTGCTTCTATTAAACTGCCTTTGTCTCAACCCACGAGTTTGTTTTTTTTGTGTTCCATCTTATTTTCTCCCCCTGCCCAATTGAGGAGGGGGAGTGATAGAGTGGGTTTTGGTGGGCATCTGGCCTCTAGCCAGGGTCAACCCACCACAATTACTTTGTTTTAAATGCTAGGATACAAAGAATAATTTTCCTTCTGGTATGCATTGGTAGAACTATATTAAAAGTCAGCTCAGTCAGTCATGATAAGAAAAAGTCAGCATCCAAGATTAACATTGATTTGTGCATATCAGCACTTAGACACAAAGAATTTTCAACTGCATACTAGTTAAAATGTATTAAAACACCAAGTTTTATAGCTATATGTTTTCCCAGGATAGAAGTGATTTACTCATTACGATTCAGCCAGTCTCCACTTCCTCCATTGTTACTAACTGACATGAATAAAAGTCGAAGGATATGGCCCCTTAGTAAATAATGATTTAATTTTATTAATTTTGCCTTCCTAATGAAAATATTGTTTGTTTAATCTGTTCTGCTATTACAGTGTTTCTAATTAATAGGAAAAAGATCAACAGAATACGACTTGGTCCTTATTCCTTGAAACAGTACATGGATATTTTATCTGCTCTTCCTGAAAGCAGAACCTTCTTGCCAAGATTTATAATGTCTTTTCAAGGCAGTAGTGAACTGAATTCCACCAGAATGAGGTTTAGAAGATTTTGGTATTTCATCCACGTTATCAGTCGCCTTCAGCTTCAACCTCTGGAGACACGACGACTTCACTAGAAACTATCAATTCAGCCATAGTGAGGGGGAAACGCTCTGCTGTGTGTGCTACTTTGTCATTTTAATAGAGTGATAGAAAAATGAATTACACCACAAGTTTACAAATCAGAAGTTTTCATTACTCCGAGTAAGATTCTTCCATTATCACTCAGCGGAGTTAGTGAGATGGGTTCCTCGGTATAAATCTCTGACGAATGGGTAATGTTTTTATGTTCAGATCTTTGGGGTGTTTTAAGTACTCCTAAATCATCTCAACTGTGGACTTAGAGAAATCATGTGTCTGCCTTTCTGATTCCCAATTTCCTTCTAACTGAAAAATGGAGCACATGTAACAGTAGCCATGAAGATGGAACAACTGAATGAATACCATCCTAATGATCCAGTATTTCTTTCCCTTTACCTGCTACACGCTTTTCTCCTGTTTATCTACACAAAGGACCTCTGGGGGACACAGAAAGTGAGATGTGAACAGAACTGATGGCAGATTTGCCGAGAGAAGAGACCGTTACTGGACCACATGATCTGTAAACAGATATTCTTATCAAGAAGTGGTAACATGGAGCTGCAAACCCCTGGGTCTTCCCCTCTCATAAATCCCTTCTCTGTATCTAGACATGTGTGTGTAGTTTGTGTGTGTACTGTGAGTCACTATTCCTAGGTGCAGACTCTGGTATGATGCAGATAAATTAAAAAAAAAAAAAAAAAAAAAGAAAAAGAGAAGTAATGGAAAATAACATACCCACATACTATAGAGAAAGGGAATAGAGAGGAAACAGATTTTAACTGCTAATCAGTACCTACCAGCAAACCTCTCTTTGTCACAATCTTCATTTTAAAGAAGCAGAAATAGGTTTAGGGTTTTTTTTGGACAAACATGACTAACTTTTAATGGAGATCATTTTAGGCTCACTTAACTTCATTAACCAAATATCTATAGCTGTTCTAAAGATCAGAAAATCTCAAGGATAATATTAACTTTCATCCTGTTCTGACTACCTTTAAATCTTTCTAGGAATATATACTGGATCACATTTTCAGTCTTAGTTCTAATGTTTTAAATAGTTACTTTTTATCATGTATCCTACACAGAATGGTGGAATAACAATAATGGAATTTAAGATCTTAATTTATTTTCACCTCTTGAGTTCTTGTTTTTGAGAAGAAAGCATCTCATCTTTTCACAAGTTTAAATAGAAAAGGTTTACATTTTTTTCAGGAGTACTTTTAGTTTCTTTTCTTAGACTTGGAAGAGTCCCTTCCATCCTCAAAACAGGCCCATCTCAGGAAATTCTCTCTGGGCATTGCCTATGACTCTCAAAAGACATATTTGAAGAGAGCAATCTTAAGTGAGCCACACATAGACTTCTCCCATTCTGAGTTTTAATAAGCTGTTGGCTAGAGTAAGGCTTTAAAGTGAAAAGTAAAATCAGAAATATATATTTATTGTGGGAGAACGGAGAGACACCCACAAATGGACATAATTTCCCAGCAATGCCACTGACTTGATTTTGTCCAGAACTGCAAGCATGGGTCTGTTGGCAACATGGAGCTGTCATTGTGATTGCCACACTGTCTATTTTTCAATTATGTAGACAACCTCTTGGATTTTTCATTTTGCAGTGAAAACAATTCTTACATAATGCTTCAGGATTCTTTGCCACCTCTTTTTCTGTGCTTTTCCCCATGTCTCATTTCCACTAGGAGAATAGAAATCTCATGTTATTCCAAAGTGTAAAACATGTTTTCCTTTCACACTGAAAGTTGTCAAAGCAGATTGAGGATAAGCATAAGTCTTTAAATATATAAATAGTAGTCTTAGAAAAGCAGGGAATTAACTACTTCCTTTGTTCACATGGATAGGACAAGAAGTAATGAGCTTAAAAAAAATATTTAAAAAGGTAGGTTAGACATTAGAAAGAATATAAGGAGTAGTTAAGTTGTTGCCTGAGGAGGCTATGGATTTTTTTTTATTTGAAAAATTGTAAGCAGATCCATGCAAAGATGGATCAAGCATGAATTAGGTAGAGATGATCCTGCAGTGCAGAAGTGGAAGACTTGAATGACATTCTGAGTTGCTAACCAGTTCCATTTTCTACAGTGATAAGGCATGACCCTACTCAAACATATTGACTGACAAAGCTGCCTTCCCTGGGTTACTAATGCCAGTCTTAGACAAGAAAGATCAGATCCTTAAGGAACTAAATAATTTATTTGGACACATTCATGATTTGTCATGTCATGAGAAGAATATATTCATTACCAATGTCAACTAATTATTTGTTTACTATTGAGCAACACTGCCTATCTGAGCCCACTGAAGTAGTGCTTCTTTATGGCAGCACTTGAATAATCAAAAGAGTTTGGAGCCTTGTAGTCCAAAGGGCAACATGGGTACATAGTAAAATATGGTGTCTAGCCTGATTTGTTCACTATCTAAAGTAGTCATGAAAGAAAGTTACAGAGAAAATGTAAAGATATATAAATATAATGACGTGTGAAGTCACTAATATAGTGCCACTAGTATTAAAGCTCATATCTCCTAGGACTAAGCTCTGCTTTCATCATCTAACCATGTCTGTCCTTCTTCCTTTTTACTTATAGCAGTACACTGCACAAGGGCTTCCTTTACAAAGACACTAACTTTGATTTAGGAGTTTCCTGAACTGTAGATCAGTCATAGCTTTAAGAATGTTCCAGGAGAACTTTGCTCCGTCCTGACCTGGTGTCACTTTTTGCCAATCACTTGGTCTTGACCACTTCCAGGAACACATTGATTTGGTGGACCTTTGATCTGACCTGATACAGCCATGTCTATTTTTTAATGTTATGTTTTCAGAAATGTAGGACCTGAACTTCTTTCGAGTTGCATACATCTCTAATTGACATAAATCATAGAATCATAGAATGGTTTGGGTTGGAAAGGACCTTAAAGATCATCTAGTCCCAACCCCCCTGCCATCAGCAGGGACACCTTCCACTAGACCAGGTTACTCAAAGCCTCATCCAACCTGGCCTTAAACACTTCCAGGGAGGGGGCAGCCACAACTTCTCTGGGTAACCTGTTCCAGTGTCTGACCACCCTCACAGTAAAGAATCTCTTCCTAATATCTAATCTAAACCTCCCCTCTTTCAGTTTAGAGCTGTTTCCCCTTATTCTGTGATTAACTGCCCTTATGAAAAGTCCCTCCCCAGCTTTCTTGTAGTCCCCCTTCAGGTACTGGAAGGCCGCTATAAGATCTCCCCTAAGCCTTCTCTTTTCCAGGATGAACAACCCCAACTCTCTCAGCCAATAGGTGTGCGCACTTGCCAATACGCACAATAGGAAATTCTCTGATGTTTGCTTGATGCAATGTCACACCTACACATATCTCAGGTAAGATACAAAATTCCTGCAAGGGCAAAATGAAGACATTCCTCCAAACATGCTTAGAGCTTGCTCTCATCCCCCACTACCTCCATTCATATTAGTGACTGTGAAGTTAGACTGTAAAACACAATATTTATTAGAAAAATAGATAGATAGCGGGGGAAAAAAAAAGGAAGTGTTTAAAGATAGAAGAGTAATAAAATCAAGTTGATTGATTTGCTTTCATTGTAGATGTTTGTATCACCCATCTCCCTAAAATCCTCAAGCATAACTTATGTTAATATTTTGTGGTCCATACCATAGACATAAAATTATGCTTCTTTCAGTTATTACACAAATGGCCTTGGTCAGCCACTCTACTGTTTCCATCTGCAGCAGGACACATCTGAGGGCTGCTATTGCTCACCTTGAGAGTCTCTACAAGGCTTCCAAGTAAATAGAGCCCACGAATCTCCTTTTCAAAGCTAAGTTATTCTTTACCCTTTAGTCTGTCTTACCTCTAAGGACATTGCTTGGATATAGGAGGGAAGACAGCTTTTCACTTCCCTAATCTTTTTTACAGCTCCAGAAAAGCAAACCTTTTACTTTTCTTTGTCTTTTGGGTGGCAATGAGGATTGTGACTTAATGCTACTAATTACAGTGCATTTAATTAATAGGTATAATATGATAGCTGTTTCCTTCCACTACACATTAATGCCTGAACAAGAGAACTTGGACATAAATAAATGAGAGAGCAGCAGACAGTTGCCTCAGAGGAAACAGCATTCAGGTGAGGCTGTAGGTAGGAGGCTGCTCATACAGGCTAGGGTTGCATGATTGTACTCTGAAAACATTTTTTCACCTGCTTATTTTGACCCCAGAGAAGAGATCTGCACACTTCTACTACATTTAGCTTCCACATTTTTGTCAAAGGTTATCCAGTTAGAACTATTCTAGACAGAAAAATTCTGGCTGATTAATTTTTCCCTGAAGTAGCAGAAATAACCAAAAATGAACTTAGAGTATATTTCAGGTTGACAAAATTTCATAACCTCATTTATTTTGCAAGAACTTCTACACCAGTTGGACTTGTACAAACACAGAAAAAGGCATGTTAGCCCATACCATACAGCATACTTTCAACAAAGAAATTTTTATATCCTCTGCAGTGAGATCTTTCTTCATCCAATAGACACTTTTACAAGTCTCACAAAAGATCTCTTTTTAAATTATTGAAAAGAACTCATTTCCCACAGTTCATCTATCTTGCTTTAATTTTCCTTCAGCAATAGTTGCCCTTTTTGGTTGCTAACCAGATTTTCTTCATATATTGCTGAGTTTCCTATCAGACAAATTACTTTTGGGACTTCCTGGAACTAATGTTCCTCCACATTTTATTCTCCCTCCTTATCCTCATCTCTACCACTCACCTACTACTTTGCTCTTTTTGTTGCAACATCTATGAGCCTCAGAATCAATAACAATTTCTTCCAATCCATCTCCTCAGGAGGTAAACAGGTATCTTTTAGTAGGAGAGGTGACTTGTGCAAGCTAGAGAAAACATGCACTATTCTGAGAAGAATGGGCACTGCATCACTGGGCCTTCTGCCCTTTTGCAGAGCCTCATTTAAATTGCTTGTGACTATCACACTTTTAGAACTGGTGTCCTCCCCTTATCCACCTTTGGGTGGACATGCTTCACCAAGGATGTCAGGCTCAAGAGAGTTCCCCTTATCCTGAGGCACAACCTTTGGCATATCACAGAATGGAGTGAATTCTAAAAACCCAGAGTATGATCTTAATATTTGCAAGTACATTTAAGGACACAGTCATCAAGTCCTGATTGCACATCAAGGAAGAACGGAAACTCTGTGGGATGCCCTGTAGTTCTAGATTTCCCATCCTTTTGCTGCAGATATTATAACCAAGACACAATTTTATATTATTTCTGTAAACCCTTGACTGAATAAATAACTAAGAGCCACATGGAGATTAAATCAGATTGATAAATGTTGTCCATGTTTCCCCAACTGGACAGCAGAAAGTCAGAATAGGTATTAGAGCCTAAGGAAACATTTCCATTTCTGCTAGATATTTTTATTGGTTGTGTTTATTTTTGTCATCGCATATAAACAGAAGTCCAGATAATCTTAATTAACTTCTCTTTACTCAAAAAAGTTGGTTAATACCAGAGTAAATCTGATACACAGTACACATACTGGAACATGAAGCATATAGAAATCCCAGTAGTTCCTTGGAGATCAAGACTGGCTCTGGAATGCTGTTTGGAAGATGGAGATGTTGAGTAAACCATTTTATCTCTGTATATCTCTTTTTTTTTACCTTATCCTTTCCCTTCTTCTCTCCTTAAGGTAGGAAAAGTCCTACAATCTTGCATTTAGAAATACGAATCCATTGCAAAATTTCTCTCATTTGCTCTGTAGGTTTGTGCAATAACTACTTTTTTGCTATTAAATAAAACAACCCAGAGGTAGTTCTCTTGTCGGGAGGTAAAAGGCTTGCAAGGCCTGCATACACATATCATAACATTCTTCTACCCCAATACAGAGATTCTGTGTCCAAACCGTCTCTGTAACAATCCTTGACAGTGCTATCACCAACACCATGCTGAAGTCCCATCCCAAAATTGTTAGTTGCTAAATGGTAAAATAATGTTAGGGAGCAAAAAAAGAATAAAATTATCCTGTACTGTTCTCTGAGCCCATTTTATTTGGGACAGTTTTAATCAATATGCGTAAATTCAGTGGTGGCTTATGGTTTATATATTGTATTGTAAAAAACATGTAAACTAGCACTGCAACATTTAGACATTTCAAGAGAGGTTTTGGATTCCCGGTAAATGGAAAACATTAGATAAAATTATCATTGGAGTTATCATAGAGGTTTTATTCAAACATCAGACATCAGTATTCAAGAGGAGGCTATTACATAAAATGAGGAACTGCTGAAAATCACCTGCAACCAAATAGTTTTTATCTATGCAATTAATACTCCATATTTCTTTCTGAAATACATTTCAAAGTTATTCTGCTACGTGAATGTGTTATTTATTCTCTTAGGAATTTTATCTGTAAGGATATCTCCAGGCATATGACCTGTGGATGACAGAAACAATAAGAATAAACAGATGAAGCCAGTGTCCATATCCTGATTAAGCTGAATAACAGTTAGGTTAAAATAACATTTTTTTTCACACTTGAAAGACAGCACACTCACCTTTTTATTTGAGGTTAGTCCAATTCTTCAAGGTGCATGTGGTAAATATTTGCTGAGCACTTGAAGTGTTTTCCATGAATTAAAAAGCTCTAGAATACCACAATTCCTAATGAGTTGCCATTTTTTGTCTCTGCCACAGGCAGGCAATGCAATTTCAGGAACTTCATAGTACAGCAGGAGTGGAGTGGTTATTGAAGGCTATCTTTTCTCCTCCCCTTGGGGCTCTACAGGGTGATTTATTTGATATGTATTCCCCTGGGCCACTCCACTTTCTGTTTATCTGAGCATAAAACAGGTGCTATATGAAATCCATACCCTCCAAAATATTTCAGAATTCTTGCAAGGCTTCACATTGGAAATATTAGAGGTAAGTAAATGCAAATCAGAACCAAAAAAGGTAAGATGAAGTGGAAATGTTGATTTATTATGGTTTCCCATAAAGCGTCTGTGTGCTTTGGGAATTTGGTTCTTTCTGTGCATTTGGAAATAAAACAAAATAATTCTCCATTTCACACAAGGGGGAAGAAAAACATATTTGTGGGGTAACACCCATTGCATTTCAATGACAGACATTATCCTTACACTTGGAATGTCCTTTTATAACCTTCTCAGTTGAATGGGTAGCCCAGAGCAACTCCAGGATCAGAGCATAAATGAAAGTATAAATCTTGTCCTAGTCCATTTTCCTGTGCAGCTTCACAAGAGAAATTAGTTGCATGAGCCTTCTTTTATTTCAGATGTAGCTCTTTCCCCTTTGAGTGCTCTGAACCATCTGTTCTTTTCAAAATCTTGCTAAATGCCTTTTTCATCTATATAAATGATGCACAAAAAAGTCCTGAACATAATCTGCTTGTAAGGTGCAGGTTAGTCCTGGTGTCACATCTATCCCAGGTCAGTGGTTTAGGCTGTTCTCCACAGAACCAACCAGTCAGCTTAGCTCTGGACCAATATCTTGGACCAGTTAAATGTCCCTAGCCAACAAAGCTAAACAGCTGAAACTGAGAGAGGACACAGCATGTCATGGTTGTGGAAAATGCAGTTTTAAGTCCCTACAGGAACTCAGACCATCAATGAAAAATGACATTATTGTTTTGCATCCAATCTACATCAAGAGACTTTCTTGCAAGTTATCTGTTTTGCTTTTTTCTTTCCACTCTGCTGAGAAGCCTAGAGATTATCCCATAGTGTAAGGAGAACATTTTTTGTGAGAATTAACATTTTTGTGGAACAAAAATAACTGCTCCACAACATCCCAC
This sequence comes from Antrostomus carolinensis, assembly GCF_000700745.2. Classification (NCBI taxonomy): domain Eukaryota; kingdom Metazoa; phylum Chordata; class Aves; order Caprimulgiformes; family Caprimulgidae; genus Antrostomus; species Antrostomus carolinensis. The sequence continues at coordinate 42,320 of NW_010287709.1, forward strand.
ACTCCACACATGAGTCTTGTTGTTTTTCAGGGGCATAAAACAGTCTGCTCTCCTGAGAAAAAGTGACTCAAAGCAAAACAAAAGTCCTCAGTAGGCAAAACTGGTTGGTTTATTTCTGGTTTATAGCTGGTTTTAAACCAAATCTCAACCAAATATATTGAAAGGAGATGAAAGGCTCCTAGATCCTTGGGATGTCACAAGTGCAGAGCCATATGTAGAGAGAATACATCACTCTAGCTGTCCTCAGGTGTCTGATGCAGCCAGCCATAGAAATGTTCTAGTTGGGTGAAGGTAAGTGCAATTATTTTACATCTGTGCCCAGCAGCTACTGGCTGAGGACAAGTTAACCTGTGTCTGAGAAGCCACTTCTCAGCCATTAGCTTGGAATCTCTGTTAACAAATAGAAAAATAGAAAAAAAAATCCCTACATTTCTCTTTTCTTTCTTTGGAAACACTTCTAATTCATACTATTTTTTTTTACAAAAAAATGTATAATACTTCCACAGGCACAGACACACATAAATTGGTCCAGTAGAACTAAGGATTTTTGCTTTAACTTCAAACAGTTTGCAGTTTAGACTTCTGAGAGAAGCTATCACTTTCAATTTACTGAATGAAAGTAATATACTGAAAAACAGTTTTCTTATAATTAGGCACTAAAGCTCTGACTGCAGCTAGAAACAGGTATTTTTAATGGGAAAAAAAAAAAAAAAATAAAGCCAGTTCTCTCTAGACCTTGCTTTTTTGAAGAGCTAAGCTGTATTGCTCCATTCATATTCACAATCACCAGTTCCTGAAGTCCTTATTCATAAAAGTATCTCTAAATTTATCACTGTTGTAAATAAACAAATCCCATACAAAATTAAGTGTAGTGTGGAGTCTGGAGGAGTTAAGGGTCAACATATTTTCTGAAAATTATGCTTACATGACTCTAAATTTGGTTGCTCCTGCAGACAATTGGCAACTTCTTAGGTTTAAGATAAAAAAGACAGCAAAGGTCATGTGGCATCAGATTCAGCTAGAAATAGTAGAGGTGGCATTTACTTCACTTTACTGAAAAAAACTAGCAAGTAGGCTTTTCCACCTAAGTTAGTCATCAAACGAGTCTTTGTACAAGCCCTTTTCTAGAACATGAAAAGCATTTCTCTGAGCTACTTGAAATGTTCACGTTAAAAAATGAGGGACCTAAGAATGTCCTATTTTTCTCCATTAACTACTGATGGAATCCTGATGACTAGATCACATGGAAGTGTTTAAATTGTAGACATCTAAATATGTTTAGGCGAATCTCACCCTGAGGGTAGTGGTCCCTTTGAGTGTCAGTCCAGAAAAAGACCAAGATAATCCATGGAAGAGCCTACAGATAAAATGTACTTGAAAGGAAGGGTAGACACAGAGAAATAATTTTGATAAATTCACATCTGAAGTTGCCAAGATGTAGATTGATGACAAAGAGTAAGGGCAGAAGCAGGAGTCCCTGTAGTTACCTGTTTGCTTTCCCCTTTGCCCAAGGGGGAAGGGTAGATGTGTGCAACAGGGCAGACTGGGAATAGAGGCTGGTGTCCTGCCAGTGGGACAGTCTCAGTGTCCCAGGTTCCAAGACAGCTGGGCAGAGCTGCAATCCTTACAAGTTTCCCTGAAGGTCTCACCAGGATATCTGGTTTCATTGACACCACTATATTTGTGTTCTTGTAGGGTTCCTACTTGGGACAGCATCAGGTAATTCTTCTAATAGTGCCCTGGAAAGGCAGAAGACTGCATTATCTGACTCCTGGTATGCACCATTTTGTGATCAATACACCATTTTTCTGATCTCGTTTCGGGTCCACTTGTTGAATATGTGGCAAATACAAAGTTCTCATTAGGTTTACATCAATATCTTTTGCTTCTCTGTTTACTAGCCCAGGGTATTTTCCTGCTGGGTGAACACACCTGAGTGAGTTTTCCTTTCTCCCTTTGGTGATTTGTGAAGGAACCACTGATATCATTGAGCTAAGAGAAAAGATTACCGATATATTGCCCTTAGGACACTATGCACATGTCAGCACTTTGGCTCAGGAAGAAAAGGTGATGGTTAAAAAACTGTTTTGGGAAGATCTATTTCAGGTCCACCCAGAGGCCACATCAGCAATTCTTAACACAGTGTTACTCAAATGAGGCATAGCTTCAGGCTGTATATGTACACAGAGCAGTTTAAACTGCAGTGAAAAAAATGGATGATACAGATCAAATGTTTGTGTATCAACCTTCCCTTACACAATGCTACTAAGACTGGCTAAACAGATTTGTGTTTGTCTGGCATGTCATGCGAATGATGCATGTCTTTGTAGAGTACATACCCCTACAACATGGCTGACGTTACTTTCTGTCTTTTGGATATGTGCATGTATAGGAGACACCAGCACTATACGTTTTACTTATGCTTGACTGGACTGTTTTGTTTGGTGGTTTTTTTTGCCCTATTCAGTAAAGAGCCTGGCTATAATTGCACAGTATTACTCACCTGCCCAGCAGCAAAAATTCTCCAGCAAGTCCCAGGCGCCTCATAGCCATTAAGAGCCCTCTCACAGTCATGCCTTCACAGAAGCAGGCAACCACTCTTGCCTTGGGCAGGTGGCTTCGAAGCTTTCGCAGCAGCTTGTCAAAGCTCTGTTCACCAGCATTGCTATAGATCTTGTAGGAGTGTGCAATGCAGATCCCTTCCTTGGCCGCCATATCTTTGAAAGCTTCCATTCCACTTTCTCCATAGTTTCCTAAATACAAACAGAAACACATATGCATTTATTAAAATCTGCAGAAACTTTTCTTGCTTTGGAAACAGAAAATATTTTAAAGAATACATAACATATCTGCACAGAGATTAGTGTATCAACCTTAACAAAATAATGTTAACATTTCAATTAATTAATTTTTCAAGTCAAGATCAGTAAATTTTCCTAGAAACCTCTTGATTAGGAGCCTGCATCTCTGCTGAAACTGAAGGCTGTGAAGTACCTCAATACCTGTGAGGATCTGGTCCACAGTGTGTACAATGTATGCATAAACTGCAGTCACTTCTGATTGTCAAGTTGACTGAATGTAGTCAAGTGCTCTGGGATTTACTTCAGAAAATTTAAAAATATATGTTCAGAATAAATTTTTAGGTGTAGTATTTTAAATATAAACAAAACAAAACAATGAGTCATAACAACCAACATTTTTCTTAATGTAATCTGAAAAGCAACAATTTTGTAATTACACTGAAAGGTAAAACTTGTCCTATGAAGAAAGAACTTCTGGTGACTCAGGACAATGAATGGCAAAACAGGATTGTCTCTACAGAGATCACAGGATCACATATGAGCTAATTGTACTTTTGTGTTTTGTTTTGCTTCACTTTGTTTTATTTATTTAAATGTCTACCAGCCCAGCAGCAAAAACTTCATATTTTCTTTCAATCTATTCTTCCCCTGTGGAATAAACTGGTCATAAATATTAACAGATATATTTAGTGTTATTTATTCTGTCTCGTCATGGAAAAATTCCTTATTACCAGGCTTACATAAAAATCACAGTGCTAAAACAGTGGGTGTACTAATACCACTGATGATCACCCTGACCAGGACTATCTCTCTGGTTCCCTGTACTCCTCCATCTGGCTGTTTAAATCTGCTTCATGTCTCATTTAAATAAGAAGGCCTTTGAGGCAGGAACTCTTTCTCCAAAATGCTGCCTTAACCCCTCAGTAATATTCCACAGAAACACAGCCAGTATGTTGATAAGACTGAGAGTGTTAAAGCAATGCTGCTGCAAGGAACTGCTGATCCTTCACTTATTTCTGTTAGTTTGCAAATGAAAGAATCTGTAAGGAAAATGGTTTCTTTTACCAGCGTAGTTACAAGTATGTAAGAGCACTGACAGTGAAAATGCATGTGAAATAGTGAGCATCAGACAACTGGATTTGGGCTGTCATCTCTTTTTGTAACCTTTGACATCAGAGCCACCAAGCATTCAGCTTGCCCACCTGGGGAATTGTCCCTGTCACTTGGTGTTTGAGTTTAGAGGCTGTATTAACCTCAGCACTGCACATGAACATGAAAAACACTGTCTCCAGTTTGAAGGTCTTACCATCTGAATAGCCAAAAGAGACAAACAACAGAAGAAAGGAAATACTGTTGCCTTCATTTCACATCAGGAATGAATCACTGAGACCTTGAAATTTCCAAATGGTACCCAAACAGAACAGCAACCTGAATGAAGATCTCCTTAGCTAATATGACTTTCATTTTCCTCCCTGCTGCCATCAGGCATGAAGGAAAATCCATTACTATGCAAATTGTACCTGGACAAAATGTCAAAGGATTTTTAAACTCGGTTGTTGCAATGCTTCCTGGGAGTTGTAAATCAGGTGCCCAGTGCCTGCCCGTGTGTCACGCTCTTAGAGCAAACTGTTTCCTGTGATACATGAGCATCAAGTGATTCCCATGAGATGCCGAAACAGTTCAGATAGAGGTCAAAAATGTGGTGCCTCATGAAAGATGTATTATAGCCTCAGAAGTCAGTCTGAAGGAAAAATTGGGGTCAGTCACATATAATTCCCATGGGGCCTGAGGCCATCTAAAATAAAATTAAGCTTTTTGACAAGAAACACACTACTCTATTTAAAATTGTTCTAATTTTGGTCAATCTGGTTCAACGTTAAATGTTCTGTTTCATTTTTCCTTACAGAAAATAAAAAGGAAAAAAGAAATCATATCGAACTTTGCCATAGAAGTCAGAATTTTGAGGAAAAGCTGTTCCATAGTATATGTCAAAGAGACTGAAATTCTGAAGACTTAATTTTCTGTCAAAAAACTGTCAATGGAAAATTCACAGCAAGGTCTAATTGAATTAGAGAACTGGATCTCTTCAATGTTCCAGATACTGCACTCTCTGTTTGAAAGTGTTATAAATGTACCAACTGTTACCCCGAGGCTTGCTATAAAGCTGAGAAAAGGTTTATTTACAGAACTGAAAAATAGTAGGTCTTGCAATGAACGTGAAGTGCATTAACTCTTTTTCAGTCAAATAAATGTTGCTCTGACACAAATGCCATGGTCTCATCATGCATCAAGACAGGCAGATTTTGTGAAACCATTCAGAAAGCAATGCATCATACAAAATGAAACATGTTAAACTACCAAGGCCACTTAGCAAAGTGTTACATTCTTAACATTTGGAAGAAAAACATGCTGGCAGTCCAAATCTGAGAGTGACTGAGTTCTCCAACTGGGAAAACTATAGCTCTATGCCATGAGCTCAAGGGAGATTTGATGAAAACAGAAAGTAGTTTTGCTTCAAGACACTGGTACAAATGCACAGGTGGAGCTCTTGTCATGATCATTGCTGATTAAACTCTACTTAATTAATTATTCATAGTGAATTCCCCTGTTGTGCAAGAGGTTTGATGAGGTATGTATATTTAATTTGACTATACTGTGGGAACAATGAACACTCCTTGATGGAAAAAGAAAATCTTTTTCGCTAAACTCCTTTGCACCACGTATTAAGATGAATTTTCTCTGAGCTATTATTTTTTCTGTGGAAAACCTGTTTGTGCATGAAGGTATATATATAGCACTAAGACAATGGGAGTGGGAAACTGAGGAAGTTACATTACATCATTTCCTTGAGGATGAGATGTGAGATACACAGTGGAAGAGCTTCTCCATACTTTCTATATGGAACTGAGTTCCTCAAGGACATTTGGTCCTTGAATTTTGGAATTTCCATAGTAGTACTACTAAAACTGCCACAGCAAGAACAACTTTCCACTGACAGGGCAGTTCCCGCTCTTTAACTGGGTTTATGACACAAGGAGAAGGATACAGGGACTTCTGGACTTGCACACATGGATGGACAATATGAGGACTTATGCAGCCTGACTCTGAGGAGTTTGTATTTTCACTTCCCAATGAAAATTCATTCAGAACCCCTACACTAGAACCAAAGCAATGTCTTCTGTGAGTCCCCTGTGATGGAAACTGTCTATGTCCTGGCAGTTTATCCATGTAGCTATTTTGTTTCCACTGCTAAATTTAAAGAAATATCCTAAGGAAAAGTTAAACAGAAGGGAGGGATTGATTTACTTTTACTTGGCTAGTTCCACTTCTGCAGAGAAGGCTCAGTAAACAACACAAGCTGGAGCTGAAGTATAGCCAATTTATATTCAGCTCCTCCTCCACCACCAAACTCCATCTCCATTTCAGCATTTGGAAACTGGCACCTCTAGATTTTGACTGGTTCTGCTGGAGAAGGTATCACAGTTTTTTACTGGATGTTCATCTCCTCTTGAAAGTTTGTCTATCAGTGGTGTAATCAAGGCCTGCTAGCTGTTGATGGCTTTTGTAAATATGTCCTATACTCATGGCAACCACTGGCAGATGGGTTGTTTTAAAATGCCAGCCTGAATCCTGCATGTTGCCTACCTGAACGTCTGGCCCTAAGCCCAGTTCAAAAGCTACTCCCATATGTCTCTGCATGTTTTAAAAAAAATCTATTACATCATCATGAAAAAGACTTATCCCTGCAACAGAGTTGGAATTTTGTTCAAAACTCAAGCATATGAAACCCCACCTACAGTCTAACTATAACAATCTGTTAGTTCCACTTTCAATGAATCAGTACTAGAAACTATTAAGAAGCTTAAAAAGAACAGATTGTGCTTTTTTTCCAGATGAAGCTTAATATAGTACAGTACATAATAATACTTCAATCTGATAGAAAAGGGTCAAGCAAACTGCAGGCTGCTCTTGCTGCTTCTCCTGCCTAACAATTGAGGCAATTAAACTATCTCAATATAAACTTTTAAGATCTTATCTGCATTACATAATAAAACAGAAAGATTTTTAATCTTAATATAATAAACAAAATACACTATTTGCTATATCACACTAAAGGTTATCAATATGAGATAAAAAGTCCCTACAGGACTAAATGGAATAATAAACCACATTTTCTCCTGTCCAGGGATTTTTGAAGTATCACACATTTCTTTTTTAATACAACAGCTTTTTTATCATTACCTGCACATGTAAATTTTTATCAGGTAACTGTTTGGTTTATAAGAGAGTTTCAGTGAACACAGATGAGAACCTTTAGGAGAGATTTAGGATGTAAAATTGCTTCAGACAGGACACAGTGAAAATTCACAAAGTAAAACAAGAGGAGGCTCAAGTGAAACTGAAGAAATGCGTTATGTCATTCATTTATCTTGTAATAATCTTACCTATCACAAAGCTTATTTATTTAATCAGAAGTGCTGCAATCGTTTTTATATACAAAGAAGAGCAAAACACAGAATAACATTCTATGCTGTATCTGAGGCACAGAAAAGAAGCCATGTCAGGTTAAAATTCTCAGTAGATGTTTTGCAAGCAATACAGGGAATATAGAGCTTCATTTTTTACTAGCTTATATTGGCATCAATAGGATAAACTTTGCCAGAAATACTTTAAAAATCTAAGTAGGTATAATTTTGAAAATGCATGTGGGAGTAATGGAAGAAATTTATGAAGGGCAAAGTGTTGGTTGATTACCAGGATGATCATCCTGAAATTCAATGACATGAGAGTGTAGAATATTTTCTCAAATGGAAATGTTAGGATTCTCCTTGAATGGTACAATTCAAATTAGTCATGGCAAAATACCATACTACTAGTACTTACTAGATATTCTCCACATTTATCTGCTGTAACTGTATGAGACTTTTAACATTTCATCACTACTAAGGATAAGGACAGCTGCAGCAATCATATGCCACTGATACAACATTATGAAAATCACAACCTTCCTGGTACAGTTATACAGAGTGGGACAATAGAGCGTTATGTCATTCTAAAGAGCACAAACCAAATGAAATCAAATCACATGTGCCCAATATTCTGGAGTTGTCTATGTATGCTAAAAAAAGAAAAAAAAGTATCCTGCTTTCATTTGATCAAAATATTTTATTTAGGTGATTTAAAAATGGGATTTCAGTTTCTGTACTAAGTGTTGTGTTGGGTTTGTGTGGCTGGGTTTTGGTAGTGGGGGAGGAGCTATGGGGATGGCTTCTGTGAGAAGTTCCAAGGAGCTTCTCTGCCTCCAAGGTGGACCCACCTATAGCCCAGGCTGAGCCCATCAGCAACGGTGGAAGTGCCTCTGTGATAATGTATTTAAGAAGGGGAAAAAGTTGTTGGATAACACAATGACCTGCAGCAGAGAGAGGAGTGGAATGTGAGAGAATCAACTACACAGATATCCAGGCACGTGAAGGAGGAGGAGGAAGAGGTGTGCTGGATTAGAGATTTTCCTGCAGCCCATGGTGAGACAGCAGGCTGTCCCACTGCTGCCCATAGAGGTTAACGTTGGAGCAGGTGTCCATCTGCAGCTCATGGAGGACCTCATGCTGAAGCAGGTGACTGTGCTCAAAGATATCCATGACTTCGTGGGAAACCCATGCTGGAGCAGTCTGTTCCTGAAAGACTGCAGTCTATGGAAAGGACCCACACTGGAGCAGTTCGTGAAGAACTGCAGCTCATGGGAAAGACTTACACTGGAGAAGTGTGTGGAAGACTGTCTCCTGTGGGAGGGATCCCACAATGGAGCAGTGGAGAATGTGAGGAGCTATCCTTTGAGGAGGAAGGAGTGGCAGAAACAACATATGATGAACTTACCGCAACCCTCATTCCCTGTCCCTCTGGGCTGCTGTGGGGGAAGAGGTAGAGAAATCAGGACCAGAGCTGAGCCCAAGAAGAAGGGAGGGGTAGGGGGGAAGGTGTTTTAAGATGCGGCTTTATGTCTTATTATCCTACACTGATTTGATTGGTAACAAATTCAATTGATTTTTTTTCCCCAAGTTGTGTCAGTTTTGCCTATGACCATAATTGGTCAGTGATCCCTCCCTGTCCTTCTCTTGACCCACAAGCCCTTTATTATATTTTCTCTTCCGCATCCCACCATAAGGAGAGGAGTGAGGGAGCAGCCATGTGATCCTAGCTACTGGCTGAGGCTCAACCATGACAAGTATATATGTATAAAGCAACAAACAATAAAATTAAAAGGTCATTTTGAAAGCAAATCATTTAAAAATATTTTAAATGAGAATAGTTCCTCAAAATACATTCAGCTTAAATATCTCCAAACAGATCTGTTCTTTAATAATCACTCAGAGACTGAGTTGTTCCCCTTCAATTATCTTGAGGGCCAGATAGCAACTTCAAGACCTTCGAGATCTTTCCCCATAAGATATTTAACGTGAAAGTATGAATTTCATGGAAATATATATATATA